>NW_027048683.1:0-8215 GCF_025399875.1 Dalotia coriaria | reverse complement strand
TTGTTTTTTTTAAATATTGCTTCTATTTGAACGATTTCAACGATCTAAAATGCTTGAAAATGTTTTATTTTAGAAAAAACAGCACTTTTTGAGTTTTAATCTGCTTTTTAAACGCGTAAAACAAAAAAAAAACGCAAATTTTTTTATTATTCGTTTTTTTTTTTGCTCTATTTGAACGATTTAACTAAAATGCTTGAAAATGTTATTTTAGCAAAAAGGTTTTGAGTTTAATCTGCGTTTTAAGAAAAACACATAAAACGACAAATTTTTTTATTATTGTTTTTTTAAATTTCTTCTATTTGAACGATTTCACGATCAAAATGCTTGAAAATTTTTTATTTTAGCAAAACAGCCTTTTGAGTTTTTTCTGCGTTTTAACGCGAAAAAAACCAAAAAACGCGAATTTTTATTATTCTTTTTTTTAAATATTGCTTCTATTTGAACGATTTCAACATTTTGCTTGAAATGTTTATTTTAGAAAACACCCGTTTTGAGCTTTAATCTGCGTTTTAACGCGAAAAAACAGCATAAAACGACAATTTTTATTATTCGTTTTTAAATATTCCTATTTGAACGATTTCCCGATCTAAAATGCTTGAAAATGCTATTTTAAAACAGCACGTTTTGAGCTTTAATCTGCGTTAACGCGTAAAAAACAATAAAACGACAATTTTTATTATTTCGTTTTTTATTAATATTGTTCTATTTGAACGATTTCAACGATCTAAAATGTTGAAAATGCTTATTTTAGCAAAAACGCACTTTTTTGAGTTTTAATCTCGTTTTTAACACGTAAAACAGCATAAAACGAGAATGTTTTATTATTCGTTTTTATTAATAGCGTCTTTTGAACGATTTCAACATTAAAAGGGCTTGAAAATGCTTATTTTAGCAAAACAGCATTTTTGAGTTTAATCTGCTTTTTAAACGCGTAAACAGCATAAAACGACGAATTTTATTTTTCGTTTTTTTTAAATATTGCTTCTATTTGAACGATTTCAACGATCAAAAAATGATTGAAAATGCTTATTTTAGCAAAACAGCACGTTTTAAAGTTTTAATCTGCGTTTTAACCGAAAACAGCAAAAGGGACGAATTTTTATTATTGTTTTTTATTAATATTGCTCTATTTGAACGATTTCAACGATCTAAAAGGGCTTGAAAATGCTTTTTTAGCAAAAAACGTTTTGAGTTTTAATCTGCGTTTAACGCGAAAAACAGCAAAAACGACGAATTTTTTTTTATTCGTTTTTATTAATATTTTTTATTTGAACGATTTCGAACGATCTAAAATGTTGAAAAATGCTTATTTAGCAAAACAGCACGTTTTGAGCTTTAATCTGCGTTTTAACGAAAAAACGCATAAAACGAAATTTTTATTATTGTTTTTATTAATATTGTTTCTATTTGAACGATTTCACGATCTAAAATGCTTGAAATGTTATTTTAGCAAAACAGCACGTTTGATTTAATCTGCGTTTTAACGCGTAAACAGCATAAAACGACGAATTTTTTTATTCGTTTTTATAATATTGGCTATTTGAACGATTTCAACGATTTAAAATGCTTGAAAATGTTATTTTAGCAAAACACACGTTTTGAGTTTTATCTCCCGTTTTAACGGTAAAACAGCATAAAAACGACGAAATTTTTTTTATTTTTTTTTTTTAATATTGCTTCTATTTTGAACGATTTCAACGATCAAAAAAATGCTTGAAAATGTTATTTTAGCAAAACAGCACGTTTGAGTTTAATCTGCGTTTTAACGCGTAAAAAGCATAAAACGACGAATTTTTTTTTCGTTTTTATTAATATTGCTTCTATTTGAACGATTTAAACGTTTCTAAAATGCTTGAAAATGCTTATTTTAGCAAAACAGACGTTATGAGTTTTATTCGCGTTTTAACGCGTAAAAGCAATTAAAACGACGAAATTTTTATTATTTGTTTTATTAATTTTGGGTTCTATTTGAACGTATTTCAACGATCTAAATGCTTGAAATGCTTATTTTAGCAAAACAGCAGTTTTAAAGCTTAATCTGCGTTTTAACGCGTAAACAGCATAAAAAAATGACGAATTTTTATTATTCTTTTTATTAATATTGCTTTATTTAAAACGATTTCAACGATTTAAAATGCTTGAAAATGCTTATTTAAGAAAAAACAGCACGTTTAATTTTAATCTGCGTTTTAACGCTAAAACAGCATAAAACGAAAATTTTTATTATTCGTTTTATTAATTTTCCCTCTATTTAAGGGATTTCAACGATCTAAAATGCTTGAAAATTTTATTTTAGCAAACAGCACGTTTGACTTTTAATCTGCGTTTTAACGCGTAAAACAGCAAAAAAATGACAAATTTTTATTTTCGTTTTATTAATATTGTTTCTATTTAAACGATTCAACGATTTAAAATGTTGAAATGCTTATTTTGCAAACAGCACTTTTTAAGTTTATCTGCGTTTTAACGCGTAAAAAGCATAAAACGACGAAATTTTATTATTCGTTTTTATTTTTAATTGCTCTATTTGAACGATTTCAACGATCTAAAATGCTTGAAAATCTTATTTTAGCAAAATTACACGTTTTGAGTTTTAATCTGCGTTTTAACGCTAAAAAAGATAAAAACGAGAATTTTTTATTATTCGTTTATTTTTAAATATTGCTTCTATTTGAACATTTCAACATCTAAAATGCTTGAAAATGCTTATTTTAGCAAAACAGCACGTTTGAGCTTTAATCTGCGTTTTAACGCGTAAAACAGCATAAAAACGAGGGAAATTTTTTAAATTATTCTTTTTTTTATTTATTGCGTCTATTTGAACGATTTCAACGATCTAAAATGCTTGAAAATGCTTATTTTAGCAAAAACAGCACGTTTTGAGCTTTAATCTGCGTTTTAACGCGTAAAACAGCATAAAAACGACGAATTTTTATTATTCGTTTTTATTAATATTGCTTCTATTTGAACGATTTCAACGATCTAAAATGCTTGAAAATGCTTATTTTAGCAAAACAGCACGTTTTGAGCTTTAATATGCGTTTTAACGCGTAAAACAGCAAAAAAACGACGAATTTTTATTATTCGTTTTTATTAATATTGCTTCTATTTGAACGATTTCAACGATCTAAAATGCTTGGAAATGCTTATTTTAGCAAAACAGCACGTTTTGAGCTTTATTCTGCGTTTTAACGCGTAAAACAGCATAAAACGACAAAATTTTTATTATTCTTTTTTTTATTTTTATTGGTCTATTTGAACGATTTCAACGATCTAAAATGCTTGAAAATGCTTATTTTAGCAAAACAGCACGTTTTGAGCTTTAATCTGCGTTTTAACGCGTAAAACAGCATAAAAATGACGATTTTTATTATTCGTTTTTATTAATATTGCTTCATTTAAACGATTTCAACGATCTAAAATGCTTGAAAATGTTTTATTTTAGCAAAACAGCACGTTTTGAGCTTTAATCTGCGTTTTAACGTAAAACAATATAAAACGACGAAATTTTTTATTATTTGTTTTTTATTAATATTGTCATTTGAACGATTTCAACGATCTAAAATGCTTGAAAATGCTTATTTTAGCAAAAACAGCACGTTTTGAGCTTTTTAATCTGCGTTTTAACGCGTAAAACAGCATAAAAACGACGAATTTTTATTATTCGTTTTTATTAATATTGCGTCTATTTGAACGATTTCAACGATCTAAAATGCTTGAAAATGCTTATTTTAGCAAAACAGCACGTTTTGAGCTTTAATCGCGTTTTAACGCGTAAAACAGCATAAAAATGACGAAATTTTTATTATTCGTTTTTATCAATATTGCGTCTATTTGAAACGATTTCAACGATCTAAAAATGCTTGAAAATGCTTATTTTAGCAAAACAGCACGTTTTGAGCTTTAATCTGCGTTTTAACGCGTAAAACAGCATAAAACGACGAAATTTTATTATTCGTTTTTATTTTATTGCGTCTATTTGAACGATTTCAACGTCTAAAATGCTTGAAAATGCTTATTTTAGCAAAACAGCACGTTTGAGCTTTAATCTGCGTTTTAACGCGTAAAACAGCATAAAACGACGAATTTTTATTATTCGTTTTTATTAATATTGCTTCTATTTGAACGATTTCAACGATCTAAAATGCTTGAAAATGCTTATTTTAGCAAAACAGCACGTTTTGAGCTTAATCTGCGTTTTAACGCGTAAAACAGCATAAAACGACGAAATTTTTATTATTTGTTTTTATTAATATTGCTTTCTATTTGAACGATTTCAACGATCTAAAATGCTTGAAAATGCTTATTTTAGCAAAACAGCCTTTTGAGCATTAATCTGCGTTTTAACGCGTAAAACAGCATAAAAACGACGAATTTTTATTATTCGTTTTATTAATATTTTCTTTTAAAATTTCAACGATCTAAAACGCTTGAAAATGCTTTTTGAAAATCAGCATTTTGAGCAATAATCTGCGTTTTGAGCTTAAACGTTAACTAAAAACACGAATTTTTTATTATCGATTTTTATTAATTCTTTTATTATATTGTATTTGCAACGATTCTAAATGCTTGAAAATGCTTAAGAAAACAGCTTTTTGAGCTTAATCTGCGTTTTGAGCGTTAAATTCTATAAAAAACGCATTTAATTATCGTTTTTATTAATATTGTTTATTTGAACGATTTCAACGATCTGAAACGCTTTCAAAATGCTATTAATGCAAAAGCACGTTTTTGAAACTTCATTTTGAGTTTTTAACTGGTTTAACGCATAAAACAGACGAAATTTTTATATTCGTTTTTTTTAAATTCGTCTTTTTAAACGATTTTTAACGATTTCAAATTTTAAAATGCTTATTTATTTTAGCAAAACAGCACGTTTTGAGCTTTAATCTGCGTTTTAACGCGTAAAACAGCATAAAAAGACAAATTTTTATTATTCGTTTTTATTAATATTGGTTTTATTTGAAACGATTTCAACGATCTAAAATGCTTGAAAATGCTTATTTTAGCAAAACAGCACGTTTTGAGCTTTAATCTGCGTTTTAACGCGTAAAACAGCATAAAAACGACGAAATTTTTATTATTCGTTTTTATTAATATTGCGTCTATTTGAACGATTTCAACGATCTAAAAATGCTTGAAAATGCTTATTTTAGCAAAACAGTACGTTTTGAGCTTTAATCTGCGTTTTAACGCGTAAAACAGCATAAAACGACGAAATTTTTATTATTCGTTTTTATTTTATGCGTCTATTTGAACGATTTCAACGATCTAAAATGCTTGAAAATGTTTATTTTAGCAAAACAGCACGTTTTGAGCTTTAATCTGCGTTTAACGCGTAAACAAGCATAAAAACGACGAATTTATTATTATTCGTTTTATTACATATTGCTTCTATTTGAAACGATTTCAAGATCTAAAATGCTTGAAAATGCTTATTTTAGAAACAGCACGTTTTGAGCTTTTAATCTGCGTTTTAACGCGTACAAACAGCTATAAAACGACGAAATTTTATTATTTGTTTTTATTAATATTGCTTCTATTTGAACGATTTCAACGATCTAAAATGCTTGAAAATGCTTATTTTAGCAAAACGCACGTTTTAAAGCTTTTAATCTGCGTTTTAACGCGTAAAACAGCATAAAACGACGAATTTTTATTATTCGTTTTTATTAATATTGCGTCTATTTGAACGATTTCAACGATCTAAAATGCTTGAAAATGCTTATTTTAGCAAAACAGCACGTTTTGAGCTTTAATCAGCGTTTTAACGCGTAAAACAGCATAAAAACGACGAAATTCTTATTATTCGTTTTTATTAATATGCGTCTATTTGAACGATTTCAACGATCTAAAATGCTTGAAAATGCTTATTTTAGCAAAACAGCATGTTTTGAGCTTTAATCTGCGTTTTAACGCGTAAAACAGCATAAAACCGACGAAATTTTTATTATTCGTTTTTATTTTTATTGCGTCAATTTGAACGATTTCAACGATCTAAAATGCTTGAAAATGCTTATTTTAAGCAAAACAGCACGTTTTGAGCTTTAATCTGCGTTTTAACGCATAAAACAGCATAAAACACGAATTTTTATTATTCGTTTTATTAATATTGCTTCTATTTGAAACGATTTCAACGATCTAAAATGCTGAAAATGCTTATTTTAGCAAAACAGCACGTGTTTGAGCATTAATCTGCGTTTTTAACGCGTAAAACAGCATAAAAACGACGAAATTTTTATTATTCGTTTTATTTTATTGCGTCAATGAACGATTTCAACGATCTAAAATGCTTGAAAATGCTTATTTTAGCAAAAACAGCACGTTTTGAGCTTTAATCTGCGTTTTAACGCATAAAACAGCATAAAAACGACGAATTTTTATTATTCGTTTTTATTAATATTGTTTATTTGAACGATTTCAACGATCTAAAATGCTTGAAAATGCTATATTTTAGCAAAACAGCACGTTTTTGAGCTTTAATCTGCGTTTTAACGCGTAAAACAACATAAAAACGACGAATTTTTATTATTCGTTTTTATTAATATTGCGTCTATTTGAACGATTTCAACGATCTAAAATGCTTGAAAATGCTTATTTTAGCAAAACAGCTCGTTTTGAGCTTTAATCTGCGTTTTAACGCGTAAAACAGCATAAAAACGACGAAATTTTATTATTCGTTTTATTTTATTGCGTCTATTTGAACGATTTCAACGATTAAAATGCTTGAAATGCTTATTTAGCAAAACAGCACGTTTGAGCTTTAATCTGCGTTTTAACGCATAAAACAGCATAAAACGACGAATTTTTATTATCTCGTTTTTATTAATATTGCGTCTATTTGAACGATTTCAACGATCTAAAATGCTTGAAAATGCTTATTTTGGCAAACAGCACGTTTTGAGCTTTAATCTGCGTTTTAACGCGTAAAACAGCATAAAATGACGATTTTTTTATTATTCGTTTTTATTAATATTGCTTTTATTTAAACGACTTGCAACGATCTAAAAGCTTGAAAACGCTTATTTATCAAAACAGCACGTTTTGAGCTTTTAATCTGCGTTTTTAACGCGTAAAACACATAAAACGACGAAATTTTTATTATTTGTTTTTAATATGCGTCTATTTGAACGATTTCAACGATCTAAAAATGCTTGAAAATGCTTATTTTGGCAGAAACAGCACGTTTTGAGCTTTTAATCTGCGTTTTAACGCGTAAAACAGCATAAAACGACGAATTTTTATTATTCGTTTTTATTAATATTGCGTCTATTTGAACGGATTTCAACGATCTAAAATGCTTGAAAATGCGTATTTTGCAAAACAGCACGTTTGAGCTTTTATCAGCGTTTTAACGCGTAAAACAGCATAAAAACGACGAAATTTTTATTATTCGTTTATTATATTGCGCGTTTGAACGATTTCAACGATCTAAAATGCTTGAAATGCTTATTTTAGCAAAACAGCACGTTTTGAGCTTTAATCTGCGTTTTAACGTAAAACAGCATAAAACGACGAAATTTTATTATCGTTTTTATTTTTATTGCGTCTATTTGAACGATTTCAACGATCTAAAATGCTTGAAAATGCTTTATTTTAGCAAAACAGCACGTTTTGAGTTTAATCTGCGTTTTAACGCGTAAACAGCATAAAAACGACGATTTTTATTATTCGTTTTTATTAATATTTTCTATTTGAACGATTTCAACGATCTAAAATACTTGAAAATGCTTATTTTAGCAAAAGCAAATGTTTTGAGCATTAATCTGCGTTTTAACGCGTAAAACACATAAAAACGACTGAAATTTTATTATTTTTTTTTAATATTGCGTCTATTTGAACGATTTCAACGATCTAAAATGCTTGAAAATGCTTTATTTTAGCAAAACAGCACGTTTTGAGCTTTAATCTGCGTTTTAACGCGTAAAACAGCATAAAAACGACGAATTTTTATTATTCGTTTTTATTAATTTGCTATTTGAACGATTTCAACGATCTAAAATGCTTTGAAAATGCTTATTTTAGCTAAACAGCCGTTTTGAGCTTTTAATCTGCGTTTTAACGCGTAAAACACATAAAACGACGAATTTTTATTATTCGTTTTATTAATATTGCTTCTATTTGAACGATTTCAACGAACTAAATGCTTGAAAATGCTTATTTTAGCAAAACAGCACGTTTGAGCAATCTCTTTAAAAAGGGATAAAACAAAAGA
>NW_027048682.1:0-8224 GCF_025399875.1 Dalotia coriaria | reverse complement strand
AAATTTTAATTTAAAAAAAATATTAAAAAAAAACGAATAAAAATTTCGTCTTTTTTTGGGTTTTTACGCGTTAAAACGCAGAATAAAGCTCAAAGGCTTTTTTTTGCTAAAATAAGCATTTTAAAAGCATTTTAGATCGTTGAAATCGTTCTAGACGCAATATTAAAAAAAACGAAAAAAAAAAATTTCGTCGTTTTATGCTTTTTTACGCGAAAAACGCAGAATGAACTCAAAACGTGCTTTTTTGCAAAATAAGCATTTTCAAGCATTTTAGATCGTTGAAATCGTTCAAATAGACGCAATATTAATAAAAACGAATAAAAAAAATTTCGTCTTTTATGCTGTTTTACGCGTTAAAACGGGGGTTAAACTCAAAACGTGCTGTTTTGCTATAAAAAGCATTTTAAACTTTTTTAGATCTTTGGGAACCCCGATCAAATAGACGCAAAAAAAATAAAAACGAATAAAAAAAAAAGTGTTTTTTTTTTTTTACGCGTTAAAACGCAGAATAAAGCTCAAAACGTGCTGTTTTGCTAAAATAAGCATTTTCAAGCATTTTAGATCGTTGAAATCGTTAAATAGACGCAATATTAAAAAAAAACAATAATAAAAATTTCGTCGTTTTATTGTTTTCGCGTTAAAACGGTTTAAAAGCTCAAAACGTGCTTTTTCCCAAAATAAGCTTTTTCAAGCATTTTGATCGTTGAAATCGTTCAAATAGAAGCAATATTAAAAAAACGAAAAAAAAATTTCGTCTTTTTTACGACGCGTTGCAGTAAACTCAAAACGTGCTTTTTTCAAAATAAGCTTTTTAAGCATTTTAATCGTTGAAATCGTTCAAATAGAACTTTTTAAAAAACAATAATAAAAAATTCGTCGTTTTATGTGTTTTACGCGAAAAACGCGATTAACGCTAAAAACGTGCTGTTTTTTAAAATAAGCATTTTAAAGCATTTTAGATCGTTAAAACCCCGTTCAAATAACGCAAAAAAATAAAAACGAATAAAACAAATTCATCGTTTTTATGTGTTTTAGGGTTAAACGCAGATTAAAGCTAAAAAACGTGCGTTTTGCTTAAGCTTTTTCAGGCGTCGTTGAAACGTTCAAAAGCGCTTTAATAAAAACGAATAAAAAAAATTTCGTCTTTTTTTATTTTTTTACGCGTTAAACGCAGAATGCCAAAACGTGCTGTTTTGCAAAATAAGCATTTTCAATTTTTTTAAATCGTTGAAATCTTTCAAATAGACGCAATATTAATAAAACGAATAAAAAAAATTTCGTCGTTTTTATGCTGCTTTACGCTTTAAAAACGCAATTAAAGCTCAAAACGCTGTTTTCAAAATAATCATTTTCAAGCATTTTAGACGTTGAAACGTTAAAAAGGGAAAAAATTTAAAAAAACGAATAAAAAAAAATTCGTCGTTTTATGCTGTTTCCCTTAAACGCAGATTCTCAAAAGGGCTGTTTTGCCAAAATAAGCATTTTCAAGCATTTTAGATCGTTGAAATAGTTAAAAAGAAAATATTAATAAAAAGAATAAAAAAAAATTCATCTTTTTTTGCTGTTTTACGTTTTAAAAACGCAATTAAAGCTCAAAACGTGCGTTTTGCTAAAATAAGCATTTTCAAGCATTTTAGATCGTTGAAATCGTTCAAATAGACGCAATATTAATAAAAACGAATAATAAAAATTCGTCTGAACATGCTGTTTTACGCGTTAAAACGCAGATTAAAGCTCAAAACGTGCTGTTTTGCTAAAATAAACATTCCAAGCATTTTTAGATCGTTGAAATCGTTCCAATAGAAGCAATATTAATAAAAACAGATAATAAAATTCGTCGTTTTTATGCTGTTTTTACGAGCTAAAACGCAGATTAAAGCTCAAAACATGCTGTTTTGCTACCAAATAAGCATTTCAAGCATTTTAGATCGTTGAAATCGTTCAAATAGACGCAATAAAAATAAAAACGAATAATAAAGAAATTTCGTCGTTTTTATGCTGTTTTACGCGTTAAAACGCAGATTAAAAGTTCAAAACGTGCTGTTTGCTAAAATAAGCATTTTTCAGAAGCATTTTAGATCGTTGAAATCGTTCAAATAGACGCAATATTAATAAAAAACGAATAATAAAAATTTCGTCGTTTTTTATGCTGTTACGCGTTAAAACCGCAGATTAAAGCTCAAAACGTGCTGTTTTGCTAAAATAAAGCATTTTCAAGCATTTTTAAATCGTTGAAATCGTTCAAATAGACGCAATATTAATAAAAACGAATAATAAAAATTTCGTCGTTTTATGCTGTTTTTACGCGTTAAAACGCAGATAAAGCTCAAAAACGTGCTGTTTTAGCACAAATAAGCATTTTCAAGCATTTTTAGATCGTTGAAATCGTTCAAATAGACGCAATATTAATAAAAACGAATAATAAAAATTTCGTCGTTTTTATGCTGTTTACGCGTTAAAACGCAGAATGAAGCTCAAACGTGCTGTTTTGCTAAAATAAGCATTTTCAAGCATTTTAGATCGTTGAAATCGTTCAAATAGACGCAATATTAATAAAAAGCGATAATAAAAATTTCGTCGTTTTTATGCTGTTTTTGCGCGTTAAACGCAGATTAAAGAAGCTCAAAACGTGCTGTTTTTTTTTTTTTTGCTAAAATAAGCATTTTCAAGCATTTTAGATCGTTGGAATCGATCAAATAGACGCAATAAAAATAAAAACGAATAATAAAATTTCCGTCGTTTTTATGCTGTTTTACTTGTTAAAACGCAGAATAAAGCTTAAAACGTGCTGTTTTGCTAAAATAAGCATTTTCAAGCATTTTAGATCGTTGAAATCGTTCAAATAGACGCAATATTAATAAAAAACGGAATAATAATAGAAATTTCGTCGTTTTATGCTGTTTACGCGTTAAAACGCAGATTAAAGCTCAAAACGTGCTGTTTCGCTAAAATAAGCATTTTCAAGCATTTTAGATCGTTGAAATCGTTCAAAATAGAAGCAATATTAATAAAAACGAATAATAAAATTTCGTCGTTTTATGCTGTTTACGCGTTAAAACGCAGAATAAAGCTCAAAACGTGCTGTTTTGCTAAATAGCTTTCAAGCATTTTAGATCGTTGAAATCGTTCGTTCAAATGAAGCAATATTAATAAAAAGCGAATGGCAAAATTCGTCGTTTTTTATGCTGTTTTTGCGCGTTAAAACGCAGATTAACGCTTTCAAAACGTGCTGTTTTGTTAAAATAAGCATTTTCAAGCATTTTAGATCGTTGAAATCGGTCAAATAGACGCAATAAAATAAAAACGAATAATAACAAATTCATCGTTTTATGCTGTTTACGCGTTAAAACGCAGATTAAAGCTCAAAACGTGCTGTTTTGCTAAAATAAGCATTTTCAAGCATTTTAAATCGTTGGAAATCGTTCAAATAGACGCAATATTAATAAAAACGAATAATAAAAATTTCGTCGTTTTTTATGCTGCTTTACGCGTTAGAAAACGCAGATTAAACTCAAACGCGGCACACTAAAATAATCATTTTCAAGCATTTTAGATCGTTGAAATCGTTCAAATAGAAGCAATATTAATAAAAACGAATAATAAAAAATTCGTCGTTTTATGCTGTTTTACGCATTAAAACGCAGATTAAACTCAAAACGTGCTGTTTTGCTAAAATAAAGCATTTTCAAGCATTTTAGTCGTTGAAATCGTTCAAATAAGGCGCAATATTAATAAAAACGAATAATAAAAAGAATTTCGTCGTTTTTTATGCTGTTTACGCGTTAAAACGCTGATTAAAGCTCAAAACATTTTTGTTTTTGCTAAAATAAGCATTTCAGCATTTTAGATCGTTGCTTGAAATCGTTCAAATAGACGCAATATTAATAAAAACGAATAATAAAAATTTCGTCGTTTTATGCTGTTTTACGCGTTAAAACGCAGAATAAAAGCTCAAAACGTGCTGTTTTGCTAAAATAAGCATTTTCAGGCATTTTAGATCGTTGAAATCGTTCAAATAGACGCAATATTAATAAAAACGAATAATAAAATTTCGTCGTTTTTATGCTGTTTTACGCGTTAAAACGCGAATAAAACTCCAAAACGTAGCATTTTTGCTTTAAAATATGCATTTTCAAGCATTTTAAATCGTTGAAATCGTTCAAATAGACGCAATATTAATAAAAAACGTATATATATAATAAAAATTTCGTCGTTTTTTATGCTGGCACACGCGTTAAACGCAGATTAAAGCTCAAAACGTGCTGTTTTGCTAAAATAATCATTTTCAAGCATTTTAGATCGTTGAAATCGTTCAAATAGAAACGTATTAATAAAAAACGAATAATAAAATTCGTCGTTTTATACTGTTTACGCCTTAAACGCAGATTAAAACTCAAAACGTGCTGTTTTTGCTAAAATAAGCATTTTCAAGCATTTTAGATCGTTGCCAGAAATAGGTTCAAATAGAAGCAATTAATAAAAACGAATAATAAAAATTCATCGTTTTATGCTGTTTTACGTGTTAAAACGCAGATTAAACTCAAAACGTGCTGTTTTGCTAAAATAAAGCATTCTCAAGCATTTTAGATCGTTGAAATCGTTCAAATAGACGCAATATTAATAAAAACGAATAATAAAAATTTCGTCGTTTTTATGCTGTTTTACGCGTTAAAACGCTGATTAAAACTCAAAACGTGCTGTTTTGCTAAAATAAGCATTTTCAAGCATTTTAGATCGTTGAAATCAGCTCAAATAGACGCAATATTAATAAAACGAATGGCGAATTTCATCGTTTTTATGCTGTTTTACGCGTTAAACGCAGAATACAGCTCAAAACGTGCTGTTTGTAAAATAATCATTTTCAAGCTTTTTAGATCGTTGAAATCGTTCAAAAGAAGCAAATTAAAAAAAACGAATAATAAAAATTCGTCTTTTTTATGCTGTTTTACGCATTAAAACGCAGTTTAAAAAGCTCAAAACGTGCTGTTTTGCTTAAGATTTTCAAGCATTTTAGATCGTTGAAATAGTTCAAATAGAAAAAAATTTTAAAAAAAAACGAAAAAAAAAATTCTCTTTTTATGCTGTTTTACGTTTTAAAAACGCAGTTTAAAAAGCTCAAAGGGCGTTTTTAAAAAGATTCTCAAGCATTTTAGATCGTTGAAATCGTTAAATAGACGCAAATTAAAAAAAAACAAAAAAAATTTCGTCGTTTTAGCGTTTTACGCTTTAAAAACGCTATTCCCAAAACGTGTGTTTTTAAAAAAAACTTTTTCAAGCATTTTAGATCGTTGAAACGCCCAAAAGACGCAATATTAAAAAAAAACGAATAATAAAATTTGCCTTTTTTGCTGTTTTACGCGTTAAACGCGAAACAGCCAAAAACGTGCTGTTTTGCTAAAAAAACATTTTCAAGCTTTTTAGATCGTTGAAATCGTTCAAATAGAAAAAATTTTAAAAAAAAACGAATAAAAAAAATTCGTCTTTTTTTGCGTTTTCGCTTTAAAAAACGCAGATTAAAGCTAAAAATGTTGTTTTGCTAAAATAAGTTTTCGGGCATTTTAGATCGTTGAATGCAAATAGACGCAATATTAATAAAAACGAATAAAAAAATTCGTCGTTTTTATGCTTTTTTACGCGTTAAAACGCAGAAAAACCAAAAACGTGCTGTTTTGCTAAAATAAGATTTTCGCGATCGTTGAAATCGTTCCAATAGAAGCCAAATTAATAAAACGAATAAAAAAAAATTCGCTTTTTTATGTTTTTTACGAGCTAAAACGGGGATTAAAGCTAAAAACATGCTGTTTTGTAAAATAAGCTTTTTCAAGCATTTTGATCGTTAAAATTTTCAAATAGACGAAAAAAAAAAAAAACGAATAAAAAAAATTTCGTCGTTTTATGTGTTTTACGCTTTAAAAAACGCTGATTAAAGCTCAAAACGTGCTTTTTTGCTAAAATAAGCTTTTTCAAGCATTTTAGATCGTTGAAATCGTTCAAATAGAGCAATATTAATAAAAAGAATAATAAAATTTCTGTCGTTTTATGCGTTTTAGGGTTAAAACGCAGAATAAAGCTCAAAACGTGCTGTTTTGCTAAAATAAGCATTTTCAAGATTTTAGATCGGAAAGTTCAAAGACGAAAAAAAAAAAGAATAAAAAAAACGTCTTTTTTATGGTTTTAGAGCTAAAACGAGTTTAAAAAGCTCAAAAAATGCTGTTTTCTAAAATAAGATTTTCCCCAAGATCGTTGAAATTTTCAAATAGACGCAATAAAAATAAAAAAAATAAAAAAAAATTGTCTTTTTTATGTTGTTTTACGAGCTAAAATGCAGATTAAACCCAAAAACATGCTGTTTTGCTAAAATAAGCATTTTCGCTTTTTAAATCGTTAAACGCAAAAGACCCCAAAAAAAAAAAAACGAATAATAAAATTTCGTCGTTTTATGCTTTTTTTTACGCGTTAAAACGCAGAAAAAAGCAAAAAAACGGCTGTTTTGCAAAAAAATAAGCATTTTCAGGATTTTAGATCGTTGAAACCGTTCAAATAGAAGCTTTAATTAAAAAAAAACGAATAAAAAAAACCCCCGTCGTTTTATGGGGTTTTACGCTTTAAAAAACGCGAAAAAAGCTAAAAACGGCTGTTTTGCTAAAAAACCCATTTTCAAGCATTTTGATCGTTGAAATCGTTCAAAAAAAGAAGAAATTTATTAAAAAAAAACGAATAAAAAAATTGCCGTTTTATCCCGTTTTACGCGTTAAAAAAGGGGATTAACGCCCAAAACGTTTTTTTGTTAAAAAAGAAATTTTCAAGCTTTTTAGATCGTTGAAACTTCAAATAGACGCAAAAAAAAAACGAATAATAAAAAATTTCTTCGTTTTTATGTTTTTTTAAAAAGTTTAAACGCAGATTAAAAGCCAAAAACGTGCTGTTTTGCAAAAATTTAAGCATTTTCAAGCATTTTAAATCGTTAAAATTTGTTCAAATAGACGCAATATTAAAAAAAACGAATAAAAAAAAATTTTTGTCTTTTTTTATGCGTTTTACGCGTTAAAACGCAGTTTAAAAAGCCCCAAAACGTCCCTTTTTTTGCAAAATAATCATTTTCAAGCTTTTTGGATCGTTAAAAATTCGTTCAAATAGAAGTTAAATTTAAAAAAAAACGAATAAAAAAAAATTCGTCTTTTTTATGCTGTTTTCCCCTTTAAAAACCAGTTTAAAAAGCTAAAAACGTGCTGTTTTTTTAAAAATAAGATTTTTCAAGCATTTTAGATCGTTGAAATCGTTCAAATAGACGCTTTATTAAAAAAAAACGAAAAAAAAAATTTCGTCTTTTTTATGCTGTTTTAGGGCTTTAAAAAAACGCGGGATTAAAGCTCAAAACGTGCTGTTTTAAAAAAAGCATTTTCGCAATTTTAGATCGTTGAAACCGTTCAAATAGACGCACATTAAAAAAACGAATTTTCCCGCGATCCAACCCCCCGCCCCCCCGTGCCCCCGCCGTTTTCCCCCCTAAAATAACATTTTAAAGGCATTTTAGATCGTTGAAATCGTTAAAATTAAAAGGCCAATTTAAAAAAAAAACGAATAAAAAAAATTTCCCTTCTTTTTTATGCTGTTTTACGCTTAAAAAACGCAGAAAAAAAGCTAAAAACGTGTTTTTTTGCAAAAATAAGTTTTTTCAAGCTTTTTTAAATCGTTAAAACCGTTCAAATAGAGGGCCAATATTAAAAAAAAACGAATAAAAAAATTTTTGTTTTAATGTTTTCGCTTGAATTAAAAAGCTCAAAACGTGTTTGTTTTGCTAAAATAACACAAGCATTTTAGATCGTTAAAATTTGTTCAAATAAAAGCAATATTAAAAAAAAAACGAATAAAAAAAATTTTCGTCTTTTTTATGTTGTTTTCCCGTTAAAAAGCAAAATTAAAGCTAAAAACGGCTGTTTTGCTAAAATAAGATTTTCAAGCATTTTAGATCGGGGAAATGTTCAAAAAAGCTTACATTAAAAAAACAAATTAATAAAAAATTTTGTCGTTTTATGTTGTTTTACGCGTTAAAACGCGTTTAAAAAGCTAAAAAGGCTTTTTTGCAAAAATAAGCATTTTCAAGCATTTTAGATCTTTGGGAAATCGTTCAAATAGAGGGCCAAAAATTAAAAAAAAACGAATAAAAAAAATTTCGCCGTTTTATTTTTTTTTACGCTTTAAAAAACGCAGAAAAAAAGCCCAA
>NW_027048681.1:0-8227 GCF_025399875.1 Dalotia coriaria | reverse complement strand
AAAAATTTTTTTAATTCGTTTTTTATTTGCTTTTTTGGGAACGTTTCAACATCAAAAAATGTTTGAAAATGTTTTTTGCAAAACAGCACTTTTTAAAATTTTTGCTTTTTAACCCCAAAACAGCAAAAAAAAACGACAAATTTTTTTATTATTCGTTTTTTTTTAGCCTTTTAACGATTAAAAATCTAAAATGTTTAAAGAAAAACAGCACGTTTTATTTTTGCGTTTAACCGTAAAACACATAAAAACGACAAATTTTTTTATTATTCTTTTTTTAAAATTGCTTCTTTTGAACGATTTAACCCTTGGTGTTTTTTTAGCAAAACACCCGTTTTAATTTTTTCTGCGTTTTAACGCAAAAAAAAAGCATGACAAAATTTTTTTTTTCTTTTTTTTAAATTGGTCTATTTTAAATTTCAAGGGATTAAAATGCTGAAAATGTTATTTTGGAAAAAAAACACTTTTTTTTAAACGGTTTTTAACGCAAAACAGCAAAAAAAACGACAAAAATTTTTTATTCGTTTTTTTAATATTGGTTTTTTAAATTTCAACATCTAAAATCCCGAAAAGCTTTTTTGAAAACAGCACGTTTTGGAGCTTTTAACCAAAAACGAAAAAAAACGCCCAAATTTTCGTTTTATTAATATTGCTTCTTTTAAAAACGACCCAAATCAAAAAATGCTTAAAAATGCTTTTTTTAGCAAAACAGCACGTTTTGTTTAATCTGCGTTTTAACGGCGTAAAACAGCATAAAAACGTGACGAAAATTTTATTATTCGTTTTTATTAATATTGCGTCTATTTGAACGATTTTAACGATCTAAAATGCTTGAAAATGTTTATTTTAGCAAAACAGTAATGTTTTGAGTTTTTAATCTGCGTTTTTAACACGTAAAACAGCATAAAAACGACGAATTTTTATTATTCGTTTTATTAATATTGCTTCTATTTGAACGATTTCAACGATCTAAAAATGTTTGAAAATGCTTATTTTTGCAAAACAGCACGTTTTGAGTTTTAATCTGCGTTTTAACGCGTAAAACAGCATAAAAAACGACGAATTTTTTATATTCCGTTTTACATTATTGTTTATTTGAACGATTTCAACGATTTAAAATGCTTGAAATGCTTATTTCAGCAAAACAGCACGTTTTGAGCTTTAATCTGCGTTTTAACGTAAAATGAGCATAAAAAACGACGAATTTTTATTATTCGTTTTTATTAATATTGCTTCTATTTGAACGATTTCAACGATCTAAAATGCTTGAAAAATGCGCTTATTTTAGCAAACAGCACGTTTTTGAGTTTTAATCTGTTTTAACGCGTAAAACAGCATAAAACGTGACGAATTTTTATTATTTGTTTTGTTAATATTGCGTCTATTTGAACGATTTCCCAACGGATCTAAAATGCTTGAAAATACTTTATTTTAGCAAAAAACAGCACGTTTTGAGTTTTCTTAATCTGCGTTTTAACGCGTAAACAGCATAAAAACGACGAATTTTTATTATTCGTTTTATTAATATTATTTCTATTTGAACGATTTCAACGTGATCTGCACGCTTCTTTGAAAAATGCTTTTGGCTTTAGCAAAACAGCACGTTTTGAGCTTTAATCTGCGTTTTAACGCGTGGTAAAACAGCATAAAAAACGGCGTACCTTTTTATTATTCGTTTTTATTAATATTGCTTCTATTTGGAACGATTTCAACGGGATCTAAAATGCTTGAAAAATGTTTATTTTAGCAAAACAGCACGTTTTGAGTTTTTAATCTGCGTTTAACGCGTAAAACAGCATAAAACGACGAATTTTTATTATTCGTTTTTATTAATATTGCTTCTATTTGAACGATTTCAACGATCTAAAATGCTTTTGAAAAATGCTTATTTTAAAAAAACAGCACGTTTTGAGCTTTAATCTGCGTTTTAACGCGTAAACAGTGCATAAAAACGACGAATTTTTGTATTATTCGTTTTTATTAATATTGCGTCTATTTGAACGATTTCAACGATGTAAATGCTTGAAAGTAATGCTTATTTTAAAGCAAAACAGCATCAGGTTTTGAGTTTCTTTAACTGCGTTTTAATCATAAAACAGCATAAAACGACGAATTTTTTATTATTCGTTTTTATTAATATTGTTTCTATTTGAACGCATTCAACGATCTAAAAAATGCCGAAAAATGTTTACTCTTAGCAAAACAGCATCGTTTTGAGCTTTATTCTCCTGCGTTTTAACGCGTAAAACAGCATAAAAACGACGAAATTTTATTATTCGTTTTTATTAATATTGCGTCTATTTGAACGATTTCAACGATCTAAAAAATGCTTGAAATGCTTATTTTAGCAAAAACAGCACGTTTTGAGCTTTAATCTGCGTTTTAACGCGTAAAACAACAGCATAAAAATGACGAATTTTTTATTATTCGTTTTATTAATATTGCTTCTATTTAAAACGATTTCAACGATCTAAAATGCTTGAAAATGCTTATTTAAGCAAAACAGCACGTTTTTGACCTTAATCTGCGTTTTAACGCGTAAAAACAGCATAAAAACGACGAAATTTTTATTATTCGTTTTATTAATATTGCTTCTATTTGAACGATTTCAACGATCTAAAATGCTTTGAAAATGCTATTTTAGCAAAACAGCACGTTTTGAGTTTTTAATCTGCGTTTAACGCGTAAAACAGCATAAAAACGACGCATTTTTCGTTTTATTAATATTGCGTCTATTTTAAAACGATTTCAACGATCTAAAATGCTTGAAAATGCTTATTTTAGCACAACAGCACGTTTTGAGTTTTAATCAGCGTTTTAAGGCGTAAAACAGCATAAAACGACGAAATTTTTATTATTCGTTTTTATTAATATTGCGTCTATTTGAACGATTTCAACGATCTAAAAATGCTTGAAAATGCTTATTTTAGCAAAACAGCACGTTTTGAGTTTTAATCTGCGTTTTAACGCGTAAAACAGCATAAAAACGTGACAAATTTTGCCATTCGTTTTTATTAATATTGCTTCTATTCGGAACGATTTCAACGATCTAAAATGCTTGAAAATGCTTATTTTAGCAAAACAGCACGTTTTGAGTTTTAATCTGCGTTTTAACGCGTAAACAGCATAAAACGACGAATTTTTATTATCTGCTCTTTTTATTAATATTGTTTCTATTTGAACGATTTCCAACGATCTAAAATGCTTGAAAATGCTTATTTAGCAAAAAACAGCATCGTTTTGAGTTTCAATCTGCGTTTAACGCGTAAACAGCATAAAACGACGATTTTTTATTATTTGTTTTTATTAATATTGCGTCTATTTGAACGATTTCAACGGATCTAAAATACTTTAAAATGCTATTTTAGCAAAACAGCATGTTTTGAGCTTCTTAATCTGCGTTTTAACGCGTAAAACAGCATAAAAACGACGTAATTCTTATTATTCGTTTTTATTAATATTGCTTCTATTTGAACGTAACGATTTCAACGATCTAAAAATGCTTGAAAATGCTTATTTTAGCAAAACAGCTCGTTTTGAGCTTTATTCTGCGTTTTAACGCGTGAAAACAGCATAAAAACGATTGCACCTTTTTATTATTCGTTTTGCCATTATTGCGTCTATTTGAACGATTTCAACGATCTAAAATGCTTGAAAAATGCTTCATTTTAGCAAAACAGCACGTTTTGAGTTTAATCGGCGTTTTAACGCGTAAAAAACAGCTTAAAATGACGAATTTTTTATTATTCGTTTTTTTATTAATATTGCTTCATTTAAACGATTTCAACGATCTAAAAAATGCTTGAAAATGCTTTATTTTAGCAAAACAGCACGTTTTGAGCTTTAATCTGCGTTTTAACGCGTAAAACAGCATAAAACGACGAAATTTTATTATTCGTTTTTTATTAATATTGCTCTATTTGAACGATTTCAACGATCTAAAATGCTTGCAACTGCTTATTTTGTAGCAAAAAAGCACGTTTTGAGCTTTAATCTGCGTTTTAACGCGTAAAACAGCATAAAACGACAAATTTTTTTTTATTATTCGTTTTTTATTAATATTGCGCCTACTGAACGATTTCAAATCGATCTAAAATGCTTCTGAAAATGTTTATTTTAGCAAAACAGCACGTTTTGAGTTTTAATCAGCGTTTTAACGCGTAAAACAAAGCATAAAAACGACGAAATTTTTATTATTAGTTTTATTAATATTATGTCTATTTGAACGATTTCAACGATCTAAAATGCTTGAAAATGCTTATTTAGCAAAACAGCACGTTTTGAGCTTCTTTAATCAGCGTTTCAACGCGTAAAACAGCATAAAAACGACGAAATTTTTATTATTCGTTTTTATTAATATTGCGTCTATTTCCAACGATTTCAACGATGTAAAATGCTTGAAAAATGCTTATTTTAGCAAAACAGCACGTTTTGAGCTTTAATCTGCGTTTTAACGCGCGTAAAACAGCATAAAAAACGACGAATTTTTTATTATCTGTTTTATTAATACGCCCTTATTTGAACGATTTCAACGATTCAAAAATGCTTGAAAATGCTCTATTTTAGCAAAACAGCACGTTTTGAGTTTTAATCTGCGTTTTAACGCGTAAAAACAGCATAAAACGACGAATTTTTATTATCTTTCGTTTTATTAATATTGCTTCTATTTGAACGATTTCTGCTGGATCTGAAATGTTTGAAAAATGTTTATTTTAGCAAAACAGCACGTTTTGAGTTTTAATCTGCGTTTTAACGCGCGCAAAACAGCATAAAAACGACGAAATTTTATTATTCGTTTTTATTAATATTGCGTCTATTTGAACGATTTCCCAACGATCTAAAATGCTTGAAAAATGCTTATTTTAGGCAAAACAGCACGTTTTGAGCTTTTAATCTGCGTTTTAACGCGTAAACAAAGTATAAAAAACGACGAATTTTTAATATTCGTTTTATTAATATTGCTTCTATTTGAACGTGGATTTCAACGATCTAAAATGCTTGAAATGCTTGGCTGACGTGATAACGTCTTTAAAATCGTTTTAGCCGGCACGTTCAGAAACTGGTGTCGCGAGGTCTCACGAGGCCGATCGCAGGTATACCTCCTCGTTATAACCTTAGCTCGCCTTAGTCTCCCCGCAAGTAACACCGCTACAAACTTCTTTTATCGGCCGCGTTGCCTATCGGGCTTATAATCAGTGGGCGAATATGCGGCGCAAGTCCGCATACTACAACGATTTTGTATCGGCCGATAAACAAGTTTGATGGGCTACCCAACTGCGTTCAAATCCAAACCATCGGCCAACCAGGGTTAGAACTATCGGCCGACTGCAATATCAGTATGGAGCCTCGTCGCAAGCGCGCACACCTACCGATTGCTTCAGTCGGCCGACTTGATCAATTTAGTTCGCTCAGAGTATTGGTGCAGTCGGCCGACTGTTGCCCAGTGTGCGCACTTACCACAAACCCAACTGTTTCGTTGGCGTAGTGTGCGCGCTCACAGCCCAACCTGATCAAAATATCGGCCGATAAAAAGTTTGTAGTGTGTGGGGGCTCTTAGACGTTAATACGTAAAACATCTCGATCGTAAACCCACTTTACAAACAAATCATTTTTAGCAAAACAGCACGTTTTATTTTAATCTTCGCGTTTTAACGCGTAAAAACAGCATAAAAACGACGAATTTTATTATTCGTTTTTATTAATATTGAGTCTATTTTGAACGATTTCTTAAATCGATCTAAAATACTTGAAAAAATGCTTATTTTAGCAAAACAGCACGTTTTGAGCTTTAATCTGCGTTTTAACGCGTAAAACAGCATAAAAACGTGACGAATTTTTATTATTCGTTTTTATTAATATTGCTTCTATTTGAACGATTTCAACGATCTAAAATGCTTGAAAATGCTTTCTATTTTAGCAAACAGCACGTTTTGAGCTTTAATCTGCGTTTTAACGCGTAAACAACATAAAAACGACGAATTTTTATTATCTGTTTTTATTAGCTATTGCGTCTATTTGAACGATTTCAACGATCTAAAATGCTTGAAAATGCTTATTTTAGCAAAACAGCACGTTTTTGAGCTTTAATCTGCGTTTTAACGCGTAAAACAGCATAAAAACGACGAAATTTTTATTATCTGTTTTTATTAATATTGCGTCTATTTGAACGATTTCAACGATCTAAAATGCTTGAAAATGCTTATTTTAGCAAAACAGCACGTTTTGAGTTTTAATCTGCGTTTTAACACGTAAAACAAAGCATAAAACGACGAATTTTTTATTATTCGTTTTTATTAATATTGCTTCTATTTGAAACACTTAACGATCTAAAATGCTTGAAAATGCTTATTTTAGCAAAAACAGCACGTTTTGAGTTTTAATCTGCGTTTCAACGCGTAAACAGCATCAAAACGACGAATTTTTATTATCTGTTTTTATTACTATTCGTCCATTTGGAACGATTTCAACGATCTAAAATGCTTGAAAAATGCTTATTTTAGCAAAAACAGCACGTTTTGAGCTTTTAATCTGCGTTCTTTTAACGCGCAAAAACAGCATAAAACGACGAATTTTTTATTATTTGTTTTTATTAATATTGCGTCTATTTGAACGATTTCAACGATCTAAAATGCTTGAAAATACTTATTTTAGCAAAACAGCACGTTTTGAGTTTTAACTGCGTTTTAACGCGTAAAACAGCATAAAACGACGAATTTTATTATCTGTTTTTTATTAATATTGCTCTATTTGAACGATTTCAACGATCTAAAAATGCTTGAAAATGCTTATTTTAGCAAAAACAGCACGTTTGAGTTTTAATTCAGGCCGCAACGTAAACAGCATAAAAATGACGAATTTTTATTATTCGTTTTATTAATATTGTTTCTATTTTAAACGATTTCAACGATCTAAAATGCTTGAAAATGCTTATTTTAAAACAGCACGTTTTGAGCTTTAATCTGCGTTTTAACGCGTAAACAGCATAAAAACGACGAAATTTTTTATTATTCGTTTTTATTAATATTGCGTCTATTTGAACGAAATTTCAACGATGTAAAATGCTTTGAAAAATGCTTATTTTGTGCAAAACAGCACGTTTTGAGCTTTAATCTGCGTTTTAACGCGTAAACAGCATAAAAAACGTAAAACGACGAATTTTTATTATTCGTTTTATTAATATTGCGTCTTTTTGAACGATTTCAACGATCTAAAATGCTTAAAATGCTTTTTTTTTAGAAAAAACAGCACTTTTTTTGAGCTTTTTCTGCGTTTTAACGCGTAAAACAGCAAAAAAATAAACAAATTTTTTTATTATTCTTTTTTATTAATATTGTTTCTTTTTAAAAACGATTTCAATGATCAAAAATGCTTGGAAAAGGGTTTATTTAACCAAAAAAGGTTTTGAGCAATCCCTTTTTAACGCGAAAAAGGCCAAAAAAACGACGAATTTTTTTATTATTCGTTTTTTTTTAAAATTTTGGGCCCTTTTGAACGATTTAACGATTTTAAAATGCTTGAAGATGTTTTTTTTGGCAAAACAACTTTTTTGAGCTTTAATCTGCGTTTTAACGCGTAAAAGGTTTTTAAAAAAATTTTTTTATTATTCTTTTTTTATTAATATTGCGTCTTTTTTGAACGTTTCAACGATCAAAATGCTTAAAAATGCTTTTTAAAGCACAACAGCACGGGTTTTAATCACCCGGTTTTGGCAAAAAAACCCGGGGCAAAAAAAACGAGGGAATTTTTATTTTGTTTTTATTATTTGCTTCTATTTGAACGTTTTCCCAACGATCTAAAATGTTTGAAAATGCTTTTTTTTAGAAAAACAGCACGTTTTGAGTTTTAATCTGCTTTTAACGCGTAAAACGGCATAAAACGACTTTTTTTTTTATTATTTGTTTTTTTTAAATTTGCGTCTATTTGAACGTTTAAACGATCTAAAATGTTTTTAAAATGTTTTTTTAGCAAAACAGCCCCTTTTTTTAAACTTTAATCTCCCGTTTTAACGCGAAAACAGAAAAAAAAACGACGAATTTTTATTATTCGTTTTTATTAATATTGCTTCTTTTTGGGGAACGATTTCAACGTTTAAAAATGCTTAAAAATGCTTTTTTTTAACAAAACAGCACGTTTTGAGTTTTTACCGCGTTTTAACGCGTAAAAAGCAAAAAAAAGGGACAAAATTTTTTATTATTCGTTTTTTTTAATATTGCGTCTATTTGAACGTTTC
>NW_027048680.1:0-8227 GCF_025399875.1 Dalotia coriaria | reverse complement strand
TTTAATCTGCTTTTTAACGCGAAAAAACAGCATAAAACGACGAATTTTTTATTATTCGTTTTTATTAATATTGCTTCTATTTGAACGTTTTCAACGATCTAAAATGTTTAAAAATGCTTTTTTTAAAAGCAAAAAAAAGCACTTTTTTGAGTTTTAACGGTTTTAACGCGAAAAAACAGCATAAAACGACGAAATTTTTTTTTTCGTTTTTTATTAATATTGGCCCCCATTTGAACGTTTTTCAACGATCTAAAATCCCGTTTATTTTAGCAAAACAGCACGTTTTGAGTTTTAATCTGCTTTTCCGCGTAAATCAGCAAAAAAAAGGGCCCAAATTTTTATTATTCGTTTTTATTAATATTGCGTCATTTAAAACGATTTCAACGATTTTGTTTGAAAATGTTTTTATTTTAAAAACAGCACTTTTTGGTTTAATCTGCTTTTTTAAGGGCGTAAAACAGCAAAAAAACGACAAATTTTTTATTTTTCTTTTTAAATTAATATTGCTTCTATTTGAACGATTTCAACGATCAAAAAATGTTTAAAAGTTTATTTTAGCAAAACAGCACTTTTTGGGTTTTTTAATCTGCTTTTTTAACGCGAAAAAACAGCAAAAAAATGACGAATTTTTTTATTATTCTTTTTTTATTAATATTGTTTCTAAAAAACAATTTCAACGATCTAAAACCCCTTGAAAATGTTTTTATTTAAGAAAAACAGCACTTTTTTGAGTTTTTTAATTTCGCGTTTAACGGGGTAAAACAGCAAAAAAAACGACGAAAATTTTATTGTTCTTTTTTATTAATATTGCTTCTTTTTTGAACGATTTCAACGATCTAAAATGTTTAAAAAGTTTATTTTAGCAAAACAGCACGTTTTAAAAGTTTTATTCTGCGTTTTAACGCGAAAAACGGGCATAAAAACGACAAATTTTTTTATTATTCGTTTTTTTTAAATATTTTCTATTTGAACATTTAAAACGATCTAAAAATGCTTGAAAATGCTTATTTTAGCAAAAAAAAGCAGTTTTGAGTTTTTAACCCGCTTTTTAACGCAAAAAACAGCAAAAAAAACGAAAAAATTTTTTATTATTCTTTTTTTATTAATATTGCGTCTTTTTTGAACGTTTTCCCAACGATCAAAAAATGCTTGAAAATGCTTATTTTAAAAAAAAAATTTTTTGGTTTTATTCTGCGTTTTAACGCGTAAAAAAATCAAAACGACGAAATTTTTTTATTATTCGTTTTTATTAATATTGCGTCTATTTGAACGATTTCAACGGATCTTAAATACCGCTTCTGAAAATGCTTATTTTAGCAAACAGCACGTTTTGAGTATATTTAATCTGCGTTTTAACGCGAAATAAAAGTACAAAAACGACGCGAAATTTTTATTATTCGTTTTTATTAATATTGCGTCTATTTGAACGATTTCAACGATCTAAAAAATGCTTGAAAATGCTTTTATTTTAGCAAAACAGCACGTTTTGAGCTTTAATCTGCGTTTTAACGCGTAAAACAGCATAAAAAACGACGCAATTTCTTTTTATTATTCGTTTTTATTAATACTGGTGCCCGTTTGAACGATTTCAACGATCTAAAAATGCTTGAAAATGCTTAATTTTAGCAAAACAGCATCGTTTTGAGCTGGCCCTGCGTTTTAACGCGTAAAAAACAGCATAAAACGACAAAATTTTATTATTCGTTTTTATTTTATTGCGCTTCATTTGAACGATTTCCAATGATCTAAAAATGCTTGAAAAATGCTTTATTTTAGCAAAACAGCACGTTTTATTTTAACTTAAGTTTTAACGCGTAAACAGCATAAAAACGACGAATTTTGGCCATTCGTTTCTTTATTAATATTGCTACTATTTGAAACGATTTCAACGATCTAAAAAATGCTTGCAAGCTTATTATTTTAGCAAAACAGCACGTTTTGAGCCTTTAATCTGCGTTTTAACGCGAAACAGCATAAAAACGACTAACTTTTTATTGTCTTCGTTTTTTTTTCAATATTGCGGCCGGCCGAACGTGATTTCAATGATCTAAATGCTTGAAAAATGCTTATTATTTTAGCAAAACAGCACGTTTTGAGCTTTAATCTGCGTTTTAACGCGTAAACAGCATAAAAACGACGAATTTTTTTTATTATTCGTTTTTATTAATATTGCGTCTATTTGGAACGATTTCAACGGTCTAAAATGCTTGAACATGCTTATTTTTACCTCAAACAGCACGTTTTGAGCTTTATTCCGCGTTTTAACGGCAGTAAAACAGCATAAAACGTGACAAAATTTTATTATTCGTTTTGCCAATATTGGCGTGTCTATTTGAAATCTATTCTCAACGATCTAAAAATGCTTGAAAATGCTTTATTTCAGCAAAAACAGCACGTTTTTGAGTTTTCTTAATCTGCGTTTTAACGCGTAAAACAGCATGTAAAACGTGACTAAATTTTATTATTCGTTTTTATTAATATTGCGCTCATTTGAACGATTTCACGATCTAAAAATGCTTGGAAAATGCTTTATTTTGTGCTGTAAAACAGCATCGTTTTGAGCTTTAATCTGGTGTTTTAACGCGTAAAACAGCATAAAAACGACGAATTTTGGTTATTCGTTTTTATTAATATTGCTTCCTATTTGAACGATTTCCTAACGATTCAAAAATGCTTGAAAATGCTTTATTTTAGCAAAACAGCACGTTTTGAGCTTTAATCAGAGTTTTGCAAAACAGCATAAAAACGACGAAATTTTCGGGTTATTCGTTTTTATTAATATTGCGTCTATTTGAACGCATTTCAACGATCTAAAATGCTTGAAAATGCTTATTTTAGCAAAACAGCACGTTTTGAGCTTTAATCTGCGTTTTAACGCGTAAATCAGCATAAAAACGACGATTTTTATTATTCGTTTTTATTAATATTGCTTCTATTTGAACGATTTCAACGATCTAAAATGCTTGAAAATGTTTTATTTTAGCGCAAAACAGCACGTTTTGAGTTTTAATCTGCGTTTTAACGGCGTAAAACAGCAGCGTAAACGACGAAATTTTATTATTCGTTTTACTAATACATTGCGTCTATTTGAACGATTTCAACGATTCAAAATGCTTTGAAAATGCTTTATTTTAGCAAAACAGCACGTTTTGAGCTTTATTCTGCGTTTTAACGCGTAAAAACAGCATAAAACGACGAAATTTTATTATTCGTTTTTATTTTATTGCGTCTATTTGAACCGATTTCAACGGATCTAAAAATGCTTGAAAATGTGTTTATTCTTTTAACAAAACAGCACGTTTTGAGCTTTTAATCTGCGTTTTAACGCGTAAAACAGCATAAAACGACGAATTTTATTATTCGTTTTTATTACTGCGCCTATTTTGGAACGATTTCAACGATCTTAAAATGCTTGAAAATGCTTATTTTAGCAAAATGAAGCACGTTTTGAGCGTTATTCCTGCGTTTTAACGCGTAAAACGGTATAAAAACGACGAAATTTTTGCCATTCGTTTCTTTTATTACTATTGCGCTCCATTTGAACGATTTCAACGATCTAAAATGCTTGAAAATGCTTATTTTGGCAAAACAGTTAACGTTTTGAGTTTACCCGGCGTTTCAACGCGTAAAACAGCATAAAAACGACGAATTTTTGATATTCCGTTTTTATTAATATTGCTTCCCTATTTTGAACGATTTCAATGATCTTAAAATGCTTTGAAAATGCTTATTTTAGCAAAACAGCAACGTTTTGAGCTTTAATCAGAGTTTTAACGCGCGTGTGTCGTGCATAAAAAAACGACGAAATTTTTATTATTCGTTTTTATTAATATTGCGTCTATTTGAACGATTTCAACGCAGATCTAAAGTCGCTTCTTTGAAATGCTATTGACGCGATACAACGTCTTTAAAATCGTTTCACGGGTGACCTGGTTCAGAACTGTGTCACGAGCGAGGTCGATCGTATACCCCCTCTCGTTATAACGAGAGAGAGACGGACCGACTTTCCGTCCCATCTCGAGCGCTGCCAGTCATTCCGACCCTCTCAGTTAGTAATTCAGAGAGTAGACGGACCGATCGCCCGTCTCATCTCGAGCGCCAAGCAGTCATTCCGTGCCAGTCATAGCGTTCGAGTGAGTTGACCGATCTTCCGTCTCTCTCACTCTAGCGGCATACAAACGGAAATGGAGATTTTCTCGTGCGGTTAAGTTTTCGTTGAATGCTCTTTATCGGCCGATAAAAGTTTGTAGTGTGCGGGGAGTCTAACAGTAAACAAAAATGTGAAGTGCGGCGAAGTAAGTACAAACAATTGCAACAAAACAAAACTTTATGGTCACCACACAAGACGTTATCACGTAAATATCTCGATCGTAAACCTACCTTTTACAAACAACCATTTTTAGCAAAACAAGTCGTTTTGAGTTTTTGACCGCGTTTTTCTTAACGCGTAAATCAGCATAAAAACTACTAAATTTTCGCTATTCGTTTTTATTAATATTGCGTCTATTTGAACGATTTCAACGATTCAAAATGCTTGAAAAATGCTTTATTTTAGCAAAGCAAAGCACCGTTTTGAGCATTAATCTGCGTTTTAACGCGTAAAACAGCATAAAAAAACGATTGCAAATTTTTGCTTATTCGTTTTTGCCAATACCGCCCATTTGAAACGCAGACTTAACGATCTTAAAATGCTTGAAAATGCTTATTTTAGCAAAAAGTAATGTTCTGGAGCTTTATTCCCGCAGTTTTAATCGCGTAAAATGCTATAAAAACGTGACGAAATTTTATTATTCGTTTTTTATTTTTTATTGCGTCTATTTGAACGGATTTCAACGATCTAAAATGCTTGAAAATGCTTATTTTAGCAAACAGCACGTTTTGCTTTTAATCTGCGTTTTAACGCGTAAACAGCATAAAATCACGTAATTTTTTGGCTTATTCGTTTTTATTAATATTATGTCTATTTGAACGATTTCCAACGATCTAAAATGTTTTAAAAATGCTTATTTTAGCAAAAAACAGCACGTTTTGAGTTTCTATTCTGCTTTAACGCGTAAAACAGCATAAAAAACGACAAAAATTTTTATTATTCGTTTTTATTTTATTGCGCCTATTTGAAACGATTTTCAAATCTATCTAAAATGCCTTTGAAAATGCTTATTTTAGCAAAACAGCACGTTTTGAGCTTTAATCTGCGTTTTAACGCGTAAAACAGCATGTAAAAACGTGACGAATTTTTTATTATTCGTTTCTTGGCTTTCAATATTGCTTCTATTTGAACGATTTCGGCAACGATCTTAAAAATGCTTGAAAATGCTTATTTTAGCAAAAACAGCACGTTTTGAGCTTTAATCTGCGTTTTAACGCGAAAACAGCATAAAAACGACTCAACTTTTTATTATTCGCCTTTTTCAATATTGCGTCTATTTGGAACCGATTTCAATGATCTTAAAATGCTTGAAAATGCTTTATTTTAAAGCAAAACAGCACGTTTGCAGCTTAATCTTCGCGTTTTAACGCAAACAAAAGTGTATAAAACGCACGTGAATTTTATTATTCCGTTTGCCATTATTGCGTTCTATTTGAACGGATTTCAACCGGTTCAAAATGCTTGAAACATGCTTATTTTACCAAAATAGCACGTTTTAGCCACTTCTGCGTTTTAACGCGTAAAACAGCATAAAAACGACAAAATTTTATTATTCGTTTTTATTTTTATTGCGCCTATTTGAACGATTTAACGATCTAAAATCCCGAAAATTTATTTTAGCAAACAGCACGTTTTGGTTTAACGGTTTTTAACGCGTAAAACAGCATAAAACGACGAATTTTTATTCGTTTCTATTAATATTGCTTCTATTTGAACGATTTCAACGATCTAAAATGCTTGAAAATGCTTATTTTAAGCAAAACAGCACGTTTTGAGCTTTTAATCGCGTTTTAACGCGTAAACAGCATAAAAACGACTAACTTTTTATTATTCGTTTTTAATATTGCGTCTATTTGAACGATTTCAATGATCTAAAATGCTTGAAAATGTTTTATTTTAGCAAAAAAAGCACGTTTTGAGCTTTTAATCTGCGTTTTAACGCGTAAAACAGCATAAAACGACGAATTTTTATTATTCGTTTTTATTAATATTGCGTCTATTTGGAACGATTTCAACGGTCTAAAATGCTTGAACATGCTTATTTTACCAAAACAGCACGTTTTGAGCTTTTATTCTGCGTTTTAACGCGTAAAGGCATAAAAACGACAAATTTTATTATTCGTTTTTTTTAAATATTGCGCTATTTGAAGGGATTTCAACGATCTAAAATGCTTGAAAATGTTTATTTTAGCAAAACAGCACGTTTTGAGTTTAATCTGCGTTTTAACGCGTAAAACAGCATAAAAACGACGAATTTTTATTTTTCCCTTTTTTATTAATATTGCGTCTATTTGAACGATTTCAACGATCTAAAATGCTTGAAAATGCTTATTTTAGCAAAACAGCACGTTTTGAGCTTTAATCTGCGTTTTAACGCGTAAAACAGCATAAAACGACAAATTTTTTTTATTATTCTTTTTTTATTAATATTGCTTCTATTTGAACGATTTCAACGATCTAAAAATGCTTGAAAATGCTTATTTTAGCAAAACAGCACGTTTTGAGCTTTAATCTGCGTTTTAACGCGTAAAACAGCATAAAAACGACGAATTTTTATTATTCGTTTTTATTAATATTGCGTCTATTTGAACGATTTCAACGATCTAAAATGCTTGAAAATGCTTATTTTTAGCAAAACAGCACGTTTTGAGTTTTAATCTAGCAAAACAGCACGTTTTGAGTTTTAATCGGGCGTTTTAACGCGTAAAACAGCATAAAAACGACGAATTTTTTATTATTCGTTTTTATTAATATTGTTCTATTTGAACGATTTCAACGATCAAAAAAATGCTTGAAATAGTTATTTTAGCAAAACAGCACGTTTTGAGCTTTAATCTGCGTTTTAACGCGTAAAACAGCAAAAAAACGACAAATTTTTTTATTATTCGTTTTTATTAATATTGCGTCCATTTGAACGATTTCAACGATCTAAAATGCTTGAAAATGCTTATTTTAGCAAAACAGCACGTTTTGAGTTTAATCAGCGTTTTAACGCGAAAAACAGCATAAAACGACGAAATTTTTATTATTCGTTTTTTTAATATTGCGTCTATTTGAACGATTTCAACGATCTAAAATGTTTTTGAAAATGCTTATTTTAGCAAAACAGCAAGTTTTGAGCTTTATTCTGCGTTTTAACGCGTAAAACAGCATAAAAACGACGAAATTTTATTATTCGTTTTTATTAATATTGCTTCTATTTGGAAACGATTTCAACGATCTAAAATGCTTGAAAATGCTTTTTTTAAAAGCAAAACAGCACGTTTTGAGCTTTAATCTGCGTTTTAACGCGTAAACAGCATAAAACGACGAATTTTTTATTATTCGTTTTTATTATATTGCGTCTATTTGAACGATTTCAAGGGATCTAAAATGCTTGAAAATGCTTATTTTAGAAAAAACAGCACGTTTTGAGTTTTTAATCTGCGATTTAACGCGTAAAACAGCATAAAAACGACGAATTTTAATTATTCGTTTTATTAATATTGCTTCTATTTGAAACGATTTCAACGATCTAAAATGCTTGAAAATGCTTTTTTTAAAAGCAAAAACAGCACGTTTTGAGCTTTAATCTGCATTTTAACGCGTAAAACAGCATAAAACGACGAATTTTTATTATTCGTTTTTATTAATATTGCGTCTATTTGAACGATTTCAACGATCTAAAATGCTTGAAAATGTTTTATTCTAGAAAAACAGCACGTTTTGAGCTTTAATCTGCGTTTTAACGCGAAAAACAGCATAAAAACGACGAATTTTTATTATTCGTTTTTATTAATATTGCTTCTATTTGAACGATTTCAACGATCTAAAATGCTTGAAAATGCTTATTTTGGCAAAACAGCACGTTTTGAGTTTTAATCTGCGTTTTAACGCGTAAAACAGCATAAAAACGACAAATTTTTTTATTATTCGTTTTTTAATATTGCGTCTATTTTTGAAGGGATTTCGACAATCTAAAATGCTTGAAAATGCTTATTTTAGCAAACAGCACGTTTTGAGTTTTAATCAGCATTTTAACGCTAAAACAGCATAAAGACGACCAATTTTTATTATTGTTTTTATTAATATTGCGTC
>NW_027048679.1:0-8228 GCF_025399875.1 Dalotia coriaria | reverse complement strand
ACGATTTAAACGTTTATTTGTTTTGGGTTAAAACAGATTAATCAAAAACTTTATAAAATTACATTTTAAAGTTTGTCTTAAACCGTTAAAAAAAATTAAAAAAAAAAAATAAATTTTCCTTTTTATTTTTTAAGGTTAAAAGAAGTTTAAAATAAAAACGTTTTTTTTAAAATTTTAACATTTTAAGGAAAAAGTTCAAAAAAATATTAATAAAAAAAATTAAATTCCTTTTTTAGTTTTTACCGTTAAAAAGAATTTTAAAAAACGTTTCTTTTTAAAATTTAATTTTCAAGCTTTTAAAATTTGAATTAAAAACCTAAAATATAAACGTAAAAATTTAATCGTTTTTTTTTACGCTAAAAAGATTAAATAAAATCTGTTTTGTAAAAAGTTTTTTAAAAAAGATTAACTAAAATCTTTTTTAAGCAATTAAAAAAAAATAAAATTCATTTTACTGTTTTACGATTAAAAGAAATTAGTAAACGTGTTTTTTAAAAAAATTTTTAAAAAATTTAATCGTTTTTGAAATAAGAAATTAAAAAAAAAATAAAATTTTTTTAATTTTTTATTAAAACGAATTAAACTCAAAACGTTTTTGTAAAAAAAAAAATTTTTTTTAATTTTTTTAATGTTAAAACAAAAAAAAATAAAAAACGATATAAAATCTTTTAGCTTTTTAGCGTTAAACCTAAAAACCAAAAGTTTTCAAAATAGAATTTTCAAATTTGTTTTAGCTTAGACGAAAAACGCAAATTAATAAAAAATAAAAAATTTTTTTTTAATTTTTTCGTTAAAGGAATTAACAAAATTTTTAAAAAATAAGCATTTTCTTTTTTAAATCGTTAAATCTTAAATAGAAGCAATATTTTAATAAAAAAAAATAAAATTTTCCTTTTTATGCTGTTTCGTTTAAAACGGATTAAACTCAAAAAATTTTTTTAAAATATTTTCAAAGATTTTAGATCTAAATCGTTCAAAATAAAAATATTTAAAACGAATAATAAAATTTTTTTATTTTTACCCTTAAACTAAAAAGTTAAAATAAATTGTTTTGAAAAAAGTTTTAAAAAATTTTAATTTAAATCGTTCAAAAAAGCAATTTAAAAAAAATTAAAAATTTTTTGTTTTAAATAAACATTAAAAGCTCAAATGCTTTTTGCAAAAAAGATTTAAAAATTTAAATTTAAAATCGTTAAATAGAAGATTTAATAAAACGAATAAAAAAAATTTCTTTTAAATTGCTTTTTAGCTTTTTAAAGCTAAATCGTCTTTTAAAATAAATTTTCAAGCATTTAGATTTTAAATCGTTAATCAAACAATAAAGCGCAAAAAAAAATAAAAATTCGTCTTTTTTTTGTTAAACGCAGATAAAACAAAAAAAACGTTTTTAAAAAAAATTTTTAGATTTTAGGTTGAAATCGTTAAAAGGAAATATTAAAAAAAAATAAAAAATTTCGTTTTATGCTGTTTACGCGTTAAAAGCAGATAAAAAAGGGTTTTTTTAAAAAATTTTAAAGTTTATGTTAAATCGTTCAATAGAAGCAATTAATAAAAAAATAAAAAAATTCGTCTTTTTATGCTGTTTTATTAAAACGCAGATTAAAGCTCAAAACATTAGCACCCGTTTTGCTAAAACCAAAAGCATTTTCAAGCATTTTAGATCGTTGAAATCGTTCAAATAGAAGCAATAGTAATAAAAAAACGAATAATAAAAAATTCGTCGTTTTTTTATGATGATGCTGTTTTAGCGTTAAAACGCAGATTAAAGTTAAAAACGTGCTGTTTTTGCTAAAATAAAGCATTTTCAAAGCATTTTAGATCGTTGAAATCGTTCCGACCAAGACGCAATATTAATAAAAACGAATAATAAAAATTTCGTCGTTTTATGCTGTTTTACGCGTTAAAACGCAGAATAAAACTCAAAAACGTGCTGTTTTGCTAAAAATAGCATTTTCAAGCATTTTTAGATCGTTGAAATCACGTTCAAATAGACGCAATATTAATAAAACGAATAATAAAAATTTCGTCGTTTTTTATGCTGTTTTACGCGTTAAAACGCAGGGTAAACTCAAAACGTGCTGTTTTGCTGAAATAAGCATTTTCAAGCATTTTAAAGATCGTTGTTGAAATCGTTCCAAATAGAAGCAATACGTAATAAAAACGAATAGCAAAAATTCGTCGTTTTTTTATGCTGTTTTACGCGTTAAAACGCAGATTAAAGCTCAAAACGTGCTGTTTTTGCTAAAATAAAGCATTTTCAAGCATTTTAGATCGATTGAAATCGTTCAAAATAGAAGCAATATTAATAAAAACGAATAATAAAATTCGTCGTTTTATGCTGTTTTTACGCGTTAAAACGCAGATTAAAAGCTCAAAACGTGCTGTTTGCTAAAATAACATTTTCAAGCATTTTTAGATCGTTGAAATCGTTCAAATGGACGCAATATTAATAAAAACGAATAATAAAAATTTCGTCGTTTTTTATGCTGTTTTACGCGTTAAAACGCGAGATTAAAACTCAAGACACGTGCTGTTTTTGCTAAAATAAGCATTTTTTCAAGCATTTTTAGATCGTTGAAATCGTTCCAATAGACGCAATAAAAATAAAAACGAATAATAAAATTTCGTCGTTTTGTTTTTCAAGCATTTTTAGATCGTTGAAATCACGTTCAAATAGACGCAATATTAATAAAAACAGATAATAAAAATTTCGTCGTTTTTGTGCTGTTTTACGCGTTAAAACGCAGATTAAAGCTCAAAACGTGCTTTGTTTTGCTAAAATAAAGCATTTTCAAGCATTTTAGATCGTTGAAATCGTTCAAATAGAAGCAATATTATATAAAAACGAATAATAAAAATTCGTCGTTTTTTGTAGCACATTTTTTGCGTTAAAACGCAGATTAACTCAAAACGTGCTGTTTTGCTAAAATAAGCATTTTCAAGCATTTTAGATCGTTGAAAATCGTTCAAATAGACGCAATAATAATAAAAACGAATAATAAAATTTCGTCGTTTTATGCTGTTTTTACGCGTTAAAAACGCAGAATAAAGCCCAAATATTAACATTTTTGCTAAAATTAGCATTTTCAAGCATTTTTAGATCGTTGAAATCACGTTCAAAATAGACGCAATATTAATAAAAACAGATAATAAAAATTCGTCGTTTTTATGCTGTTTACGCGTTAAAACGCAGATTAAATCTCAAAACGTGCTGTTTTGCTAAAATAAGCATTTTTCAAGCATTTTAGATCGTTGAAATCGTTTCAAATAGAAGCAATATTAATAAAACGAATAATATTAAAAAATTCGTCACGTTTTTTATGCTGTTTTACGCGTGCCAACGGGTGGCTAAAACGTGCTGTTTTGCTTCAAATAAGCATTTTGAAACGAATCGCGAAATCGTTCAAATAGACGCAATATTAATAAAACAGATAATAAAAATTCGATACCTTTTTATGCTGTTTACGCGTTAAACTGAAAACGTGCTGTTTTGCTGAAATTTTCAAGCTTGTGCGGAATCACGTTGATCGTTCAAATAGAAACAATATTAATAAAACAGTCAATAAAATTTTTGTCGTTTTTATGCTGTTTTACGCGTTAAAACGCAGAATAAAGCTCAAAAACGATGCTGTTTTGCTAAAATAAGCATTTTCAAGCATTTTAGATCGTTGAAATCGGTCAAATAGACGCAATAATGTAATAAAAACGAGTAATAAAAATTTCATAGTCGTTTTTGCTAACATTTTACGCGTTAAAACACAGATTAAAGCACAAACGTGCGTTTTGCTAAAATAATCATTTTTCAAGCATTTTAGATCGTTGAAATGGGTTCAAATAAAACGCGGCCAGCCAAAGCGAATAAGCAAAATTCGCGTTTTATGCTGTTTTAAGCGATTAAAACGCAGATTAAAGCTGCATTGCTGTTTTGCTAAAATAAGCATTTTCAAGCATTTTAGTCAGGTTAATCTGTTCAAATAGACGCATTATTAATAAAAAACAATAATAAAAAATTCGTCGTTTTTTTATGCTGTTTTACGCCGTTAAAGAGCGCGAGATTCAGAAAACTCAAAACGCGTGTTGTTTTGCTAAAATAAAGCATTTTTCAAGCATTTAGATCACGTTGAAATCTCACGTTCAAAGGCCAGACGCAATAAAAATACTTGAAACGAATAATAAAAATTTCGTCGTTTTTATGCTGTTTTTCGCGTTACCTGGCGGTAAAGCTCAAAACGTGCTGTTTTGCTTTAAAATAAAAGCATTTTCAAGCATTTTTAGATCGTTGAAATCACGTTCAAATAGAAGCAATATTAGTAAAACGAATAATAAAAAGAATTTGTCGTTTTTATGCTGTTTTACGCGTTAAAACGCAAATTAAAACTCAAAACGTGCTGTTTTGCTAAAACCAACATTTTCGAAGCATTTTAGATCGTTGAAATCGTTCAAATGGGCAATATTAATAAAAACGAATAATAAAAATTCGTCGTTTTTATGCTGTTTTACGCGTTAAAACGCGGGTAAAGCTTCAAAACGTGCTGTTTTGCTAAACCGGCATTTTCAAGCATTTTAGATCGTTGAAATCGTTCAAATAGAAGCAATATTAATAAAAAACGAATAATAAAAATTCGTCGTTTTGTGCTTTTGTTTTACGCGTTAAAACGCAGATTAAAAGCTCAAAACGTGCTGTTTTGCTAAAATAAGGCATTTTCAAGCATTTTAGATCGTTGAAATCGTTCAAATGGGCAGCGCAATATTGTAAAAACGAATAATAAAATTTAAATTACGTTTTTTTATGCTGTTTACGCGTTAAAAACGCAGATAAAGCTCAAAACGTGCTGTTTTGCTCAAATAAGCATTTTCAAGCATTTTTAGATCGTTGAAATCGTTCAAGTAGAAACAATATTAATAAAACGAATAGAAATTCGTCGTTTTTATACCTGTTTTACGCGATTAAAACGCAGATTAAAGCTCAAAAAGGGCTGTTTTGCTAAAATAAGCATTTTCAAGCATTTTTGAGTCGTTTGAAATCGTTCAAATAGACGCAATATTAATAAAAATCGAATGACTAAAAGGTTCGTCGTTTTATGCTGTTTACGCGTTAAAACGCAGATTAAAAACTCAAAACGTGCTGTTTTGCAAAATAAGCATTTTCAAGCATTTTAGATCGTTGAAATCGTTCAAATAGAAGCAATATTTAATAAAAACGATAATAAAAAGACTGCGTGCGTTTTATGCTGTTTTACACGTTAAAACGCAGATTAAAGCTCAAAAACGTGCCATTTTGCTAAAATAAGCATTTTCAAGCATTTTTTAGATCGTTGAAATCGTTCAAAATGGACGCAATATTAATAAAACGAATAATAAAAATTTCGTCGTTTTTTATGCTGTTTTTACGCGTTAAAACTGCAGATTAAAACTCAAAACGTGCTGTTTTAGCAAAATAACATTTTCAAGCATTTTTTAGATCGTTGAAATCGTTCAAATAGAAGCAATATTAATAAAAACGAATAATAAAAAAATTCGTCGTTTTTTTATGCTGTTTTACGCGTTAAAACGCAGATTAAAGCTCAAAACGCTTGTTTTGCTAAAATTAGCATTTTCAAGCATTTTAGATCGTTGAAATCGTTCAAATAGACGCAATAAAAATAAAAACGAATAATAAAAATTTTACGTCGTTTTTTATGCTGTTTTACGCGTTAAAACGCGGAGATAAAACTCAAAAACGTGCTGTTTTGCTAAAATAAGCATTTTCAAGCATTTTGAATCGTTGAAATCGTTCAAATAGAGCGACAGTAATAAAAACGAATAATAAAAAATTCGTCGTTTTATGCTGTTTTACGCGTTAAAACGCAGATTAAAAGCTTTAAAACGTGCTGTTTTGCTTTAAAATAAGCATTTTCAAGCATTTTAGATCGTTGAAATCGTTCAAATAGACGCAATATTAATAAAAACGAATAATAAAAATTTCGTCGTTTTTATGCTGTTTGCGCATTAAAACGCTGATTAAAACTCAAAACGTTGCTGTTTTGCTAAAATAAGCTTTTCAAGCATTTTAGATTGTTGGGAAATCGTTCAAATAGACGCAATATTAATAAAAACGAATAGCCAAAAAATTCGTCGTTTTTATGCTTTTGTTTTGCGCGTTAAAAACGCAGATTAAATCTCAAAACGTGCTGTTTTGCTAAAATAAAGCATTTTCAAGCATTTTAAGATCGTTGAAATCGTTCAGAAACAATATTAATAAAAAACGAATAATAAAAAATTCGTCGTTGTTATGCTGTTTTACGCGTTATAACGCGATTAAAGCTCAAAACGTGCTGTTTTGCTAAAAATAAAAGCATTTTCAAGCATTTTAGATCGCGAAATCACGTTCAAAATAGACGCAATATTAATAAAAACGAATAATAAAAATTCGTCGTTTTTTTAATAACTGTTTTACGCGTTATAACGCGTTTACAGCTCAAAACGTGCTGTTTTCTTTAAAATAAGCATTTTCAAGCATTTTAGATCGTTGAAATCCGTTCGAGTAGAAGCAATATTAATAAAAACGAATAATAATAAAATTTTTGTCGTTTTTTATGCTGTTTACGCGTTAAAACGCGGAATAAAGCTCAAAACGTGCTGTTTTGCTAAAATAAGCATTTTCAAGCATTTTAGATCGCGAAATAGATTTCCAAATAGAAGCAATATTAATAAAAACGAATAATAAAAATTCGTCGTTTTTATGCTGTTTTACGCGTTAAAACGCAGATTAAAGCGCTCAAAACGTGCTGTTTTGCTGCAAAATAACTTTTCAAGCATTTTAGATGTTGAAATCGTTAAATGAAGCAATAAAATAAAAAATTTAAAAAAAATTTTTTTTTATGTGTTTTACGCGAAAACGGAAAAAGCTCAAACTCTTTTTTTGCTAAAATAAGCTTTTTTCAAGCTTTAGATGTTGTTTTTAAATGACGCAATAAAAAAAACGAATAATAAAAAATTTCGTCATTTTTTTTTACGCGTTAAAAGAATTTTCTCAAAACGTGCTTTTTTTGCAAAATGTTTTAATTTTGTGGGTTTCGAAAAAAGAGCAATAAAAAAACAAATAATAAAAATTGCTTTTTTTATGCGTTTAGGGTTAAAACGCAGTTAAAAACTAAAAACTTGTTTTTTTGCAAAATAAGCTTTTTCAAAATTTTGATCGTTGAAATCTTCAAAGGGGCCTTTTAATAAAACGAATAAAAAAAATTTTGTCTTTTTTAATGTTTTTAGGGAAAAAACCCAAAAAATAAAACTTTTTTTGCTAAAAAAAACAAAGCATTTAGATCTTTAAATCTTTAAAAAAATAAATAAAAAACAATAATAAAAATTGTCGTTTTATGCTTTTTTACGCGTTAAACGCAGAAAAAACTCAAAACGTTGTTTTGTAAAATAAGCACAACATTTTGATCGTTGAAATCTTTAAAAATGGGCGAAATTAATAAAACGAATAAAAAAAAATTTCGTTTTTATGCTGTTTGCGTTAAAACCGAAAAAATAAAACGTGCTTTTTTGAAAAAAAGGCTTTTTGGGGTTTTTCGAAAAAGGAAAAAAAAAAAACGTTAAAAAATTTTCCTTTTTATTTTTTTTCGCGTTCGCGTTAAAAGGCCAAAATAACATTTTCAAGCATTTTAGATCGTTGAAATTTCAAATAAAAGAATTTTAAAAAAACGAAAATAAAAAATTTTGTTTTTTTACGTTTTCGCGTTAAAACGCAGATTAAACTAAAAACGTGCTGTTTTGCAAAAAAAAATTTTTAAAAGCATTTTTAGATCGTTGAAATCGTTAAATAGACCAATATTAATAAAAACAATAAAAAAAAATTCTCTTTTTTTCTGTTTTGCTTTAAAAAGCGGGTTCTCAAAACGTTTTTTTGCTAAAAAAAAAGCATTTTAAAGCTTTTAGATCGTTAAATCCAAAAAGCGCAATAAAAAAAAACGAATAATAAAATCGTCGATGTTTTTTTACGCGTTAAACGCGGTAAACTCAAAACTTGTTTTGCTAAAATAAATTTTCAGCTTTTTAGATCTTTGGGGAAATCGTTAAATAAAAGCAATATTTAAAACGAATAAAAAAAATTCGTGTTTTTAGCTTTTACGCGTTAAAACGCAAATTTAAAGCTCAAAAGTCTTTTTTGCTAAAAATGCATTTTCAAGCTTTTTTAGTCGTTGAAATCGTTAAAAAAGACGCAATATTAATAAAACGAAAAATAA
>NW_027048678.1:0-8241 GCF_025399875.1 Dalotia coriaria | reverse complement strand
ACGTTAAATCGCAATAGAAGCTTTAATATTAATTTGGAAAAACGAATAATAAAAAATTCGTCGTTTTATGTTGTTTTACGCGTTAAAACGCAGTAATAAAGCTTTCAAAACTTGCTGTTTCTTGGCAAAATAAGCATTTTCAAGCATTTAGATCGTTGAAATCGTTCAAATAGACGCAATATTAATAAAAACGAATAATAAAAATTTCGTCGTTTTATGCTGTTTTACGCGTTAAAACGCTGATTAAAGCTCAAAACGTGCTGTTTTGCTAAAATAAGCATTTTCAAGCATTTTAGATGTTGAAATCGTTCAAATAGAACGCAATATTAATAAAAACGATTAATAAAAATTTCGTCGTTTTATGCTGTTTTACGCGTTAAAACGCTGATTAAAAGCTTCAAAACGTGCTGTTTTGCTAAAATAAGCATTTTCAAGCATTTTAGATCGTTGAAATCGTTCAAATAGACGCAATATTAAATAAAAACGAATAATAAAAATTTCGTCGTTTTATGCTGTTTTACGCGTTAAACGCAGATTAAAGCTCAAAACGTGCTGTTTTGCTAAAATAAGCATTTTCAAGCATTTTGATGTTGAAATCGTTCAAATAGAAGCAATATTAATAAAAAACGATTAATAAAAAATTCGTCGTTTTATGCTGTTTTACGCGTTAAAAACGCAGATTAAAGCTCAAAAGGGCTGTTTTGCTAAAATAAGCATTTCAAGCATTTTAGATCGTTGAAATCGTTCAAAAAGAGCAATAAATAAAAACGAATAATAAAAATTTCGTCGTTTTATGCTGTTTTACGCGTTAAAAACGCAGATTAAAAGCTCAAAACATGCTGTTTTGCTAAAATAAGCATTTTCAAGCATTTTAGGATCGTTGAAATCGTTTAAATAGAAGCAATATTAATAAAAACGAATAATAAAAATTCGTCATTTTATGCTGTTTTACGCGTTAAAACGCAGTTTAAAAAGCTCAAAACGTGTTTGTTTTGCTAAAATAAGCATTTTCAAGCTTTTAGATCGTTGAAATCGTTCAAATAGACGCAATATTAATAAAAACGAATAATAAAAATTCGTCGTTTTATGCTGTTTTACGCGTTAAAACGCAGAATAAAAGCTCAAAACGTGCTGTTTTGCTAAAATAAGCATTTTCAAGCATTTTAGATCGTTGAAATCGTTCAAATAGAAGCAATATAATAAAAACGAATAATAAAAATTTCGTCGTTTTATGCTGTTTTACGCGTTAAAACGCAGATTAAAGCTCAAAACGTGCTGTTTTGTCTAAAATAAGCATTTTCAAGCATTTTAGATCGTTGAAATCGTTCAAATAGACGCAATATTAATAAAAACGAATAATAAAAAATTCGTCGTTTTATGCTGTTTACGCGTTAAAACGCAGATTAAAGCTCAAAACGTGCTGTTTTGCTAAAATAAGCATTTTCAAGCATTTTAGATCGTTGAACCGTTCAAAAGACGCAATTTAATAAAAGAATAATAAAAATCTATTTTATGTTTTTACGCGTTAAAACGCAGATTAAAAGTTCAAAACGGTGTTTTGCTAAAAAAACATTTTCAAGCTTTTTAAATCGTTGAAATCGCCCAAATAGAAAATTAATAAAAACGAAAAAAAAAAATTTCGTCTTTTTTTATGCTTTTTTTACGCTTTAAAAACGCAGAATAAAGTAAAAAACGTGCTTTTTTCAAAATGCTTTTTCAATTTTTTAAATCGTTGAAACGTTCAAAAGGGCAATATTAATAAAAACGAATAAAAAAACGCCGTTTTATGCTGTTTTACGCTTTAAAAAACGCAGATTAAAGCTCAAAACGTGTTGTTTTGCTAAATAAGCATTTTCGCTTTTTAATCGGGGAAATCGTTAAAAATGGACGCAATATTAATAAAAAAAAAAAAAAAAAAAAATCGTCGTTTTATGCTGTTTTACGCGTTAAAACGCAGATTAAAAGCTCAAAACGTGCTGTTTTGCTAAAATAAGCATTTTCAAGCATTTTAGGATCGTTGAAATCGTTCCAATAGAAGCAATATTAATAAAAACGAATAATAAAAATTCGTCGTTTTATGCTGTTTTACGAGTTAAAACGCAAATTAAAGCTCAAAAACGTGCTGTTTTGCTAAAAATAAGCATTTTAGATCGTTGAAATTGCCCAAATAGCAATAAAAATAAAAAACGAATAATAAAAATTTCGTCGTTTTATGTTGCTTTACGCGTTAAAACGTTAGATTAAAGCTCAAAAACGTGCTGTTTTGCTGTAAAATAAGCATTTTCAAGCACTTTTTAGACGTTGAATCGTCAAAATAGACGCACGTAAAAATAAAAACGAATAATAAAAATTCTCTGTCGTTTTTATGCTGTTTTACGCGTTAAAACGCAGAATAAAGCTCAAACGTGCTTGTTTTGCTAAAATAAGCATTTTCACATTTTAGATCGTTGGAAATCGTTCAAATAGACGCAATATTAATAAAACGAATAATGTAAATTTCTGTCGTTTTTATGTTGTTTTTACGCGTTAAAACGCAGATTAAAGCTCAAACGTGCTTGTTTCGCTAAAATAAGCATTTTCAAGCATTTTAGATCGTTGAAACTGTTCAAATAGAAGCAATATTAATAAAAACGAATAATAAAAATCTGTCAAAGCTTTATGCTTCGCGCGTTAAAACGCAGATTAAAGCCTCAAAAATCGCGCTGTTTTGCTAAAATAAGTTGACCAAGCATTTTAGATCGTTGAAATCGTTCAAATAGACGCAATAAAATAAAAACGAATAATAAAATTTCTGTCGTTATTATGTTATGTTTTTACGCGTTAAACCCAGAATAAAGCTCAAACGTGTGCTGTTTTGCTAAAATAAGCATTTTCAAGCATTTCAGATCGTTGAAATCGTTCAAATAGACGCAATATTAATAAAAACGAATAATAAAAATTTCTGTCGTTTTTAAAAGTTAGGTTTTACGGCAAGTTAAAGCGCAGATTAAAGCTCAAACGTAAAGCCGTTTTGCTTAAAATAAGCATTTTCAAGATTTTAGATCGTTGAAATCGTTCAAATAGGCCAATATTAATAATAAAACGAATAATAAAAAGTCGTCGTTTTATGCTGCCGCCGTGACAAACGATTAGCCTGTGTCAGTTGTTTTGCTAAAATAAGCATTTTCGCTACATTTTAGATCGCTGAAATCGTCAAATAGACGCAATATTAATGTTCAACAATGTACCTGTCGTTTTGTGTTGTTTACGTTAAAACGTTGATTAAAGCTCAAAACGTGCTGTTTTGCTAAAATAAGCATTTTCAAGCATTTTAGATCGTTGAAATCGTTCAAATAGACGCAATATTAATAAAAAACGAATAATAAAAATTTCGACGTTTTATGCTGTTTTACGCTAAAATCGCTGATTAAAGCTTTCCAAACGTGCTGTTTTGCTAAAATAAGCATTTTCAAGCATTTTAGATCGCTGAAACCGTTCAAATAGACGCAACATTAATAAAAACGAATAATAAAAATTTCGTCGTTTTATTGTTTTACGCGTTAAAAACGCAGAATGAAAGCTCAAACGTGCTGTTTTGCTAAAATAAGCATTTTCAAGCATTTTAGATCGTTGAAATCGTTCAAATAGAAGCAATATTAATAAAAACGATTAATAAATAAAATCTTCGTCGTTTTATGCTGTTTTACGCGTTAAAACGCAGATTAAAGCTCAAAGCGTGCTGGTTTTGCTAAAATAAGCATTTTCGCTAATTTTAGATCAAGCTGAAATCGTTCAAATAGACGCAATATTAACAAAAACGAATAATAAAAATTGTCGTTTTATGCTGTTTTACGCGTTAAAACCCAGATTAAAGTTTCCAAACGGGCTGTTTTGCTAAAATAAGCATTTTCAAGCATTTTAGATCGTTGAAATCGTTCAAATAGAAGCTACTATTAATAAAAACAAATAATAAAAATCTGTCGTTTTATGCTGTTTTACGCGTTAAAACGCAGATTAAAGCTCAAAACGTGCTGTTTTGCTAAAATAAGCATTTTCAAGCATTTTAGATCGTTGAAATCGTTCAAATAGACGCATTATTAATAAAAAACGAATAATAAAAATTTCCTGTCGTTTTATGCTGTTTTACGCGTTAAAACGCAGATTAAAGTTCAAAACGTGCTGTTTTGGCGCTAAAATAAGCATTTTCAAGCATTTTAGGATCGTTGAAATGTCTTCAAATAGAAGCAATATTAATAAAAACAACAATAAAAATTCGTCGTTTTATGCTGTTTTACGCGTTAAAACGCAGATTAAAGCTCAAAAACGTGCTGTTTTGCTGCTAAAATAAGCATTTTCAAGCATTTTAGATCGTTGAAATCGTTCAAAATAGAAGCAATATTAATAAAAAACGAATAATAAAAAAAAATTCGTCGTTTTATGCTGTTTTACGCGTTAAAACGCTGATTAAAGCTCAAACGTGCTGTTTTGCTAAAATAAGCATTTTCAAGCATTTTAGATTGTTGAACCGTTCAAATAGACGCAATATTAATAAAAAACGAATAATAAAATTTCGTCGTTTTATGTTGTTTTACGCGTTAAAACGCAGATTAAAGTTCAAAACGTGCCGTTTTGCTAAAAATAAGCATTTTCGCTTTTAGATCGCTGAAATCGTTCAAAATATGTGCCAATATTAATAAAAACGAATAATAAAAATTTGTCGTTTTATGCTGTTTTACGCGTTAAACGCAGATTAAAAGCTCAAAACGTGCTGTTTTGCTAAAATAAGCATTTTCAAGCATTTTAGATCGCTGAAATCGTTCAAATAGACGCAATATTAATAAAAAACGAATAACAAAAATTTCGTCGTTTTTATGCTGCTGTTTTACGCGTTAAAAACGCTGATTAAAGCTCGCTAAAACGTGCTGTTTTGCTAAAATAAGCATTTTAAAGCATTTTAGATCGTTGGAAATCGTTCAAATAGACGCAAAATTAATAAAAACGAATAATAAAAAATTCGTCAGTTTTATGCTGTTTTACGCGTTAAAACGCAGATTAAAAGCTCAAAACGTGCTGTTTTGCTAAAATAAGCATTTTCAAGCATTTTAGATCGTTGAACCGTTTAAATAGAAGAAATACAAAAACGAATAATAAAAAATCGTCATTTTTATGTTGTTTTACGCGTTAAAACGCAGATTAAAGCTCAAAACGTGCTGTTTGCTAAAATAAGCATTTTCAAGCATTATAGACGTTGAAAATCGTTTAAATAGAAGCTAAATATTAAAAAACGAATAATAAAAATTCGTCGTTTTTATGCTGTTTTACGCGTTGCAGATTAAAAGCTCAAAACGTGCTGTTTTGCTAAAATAAGCATTTTCAATCATTTTAGATCGTTGAAATCGTTCAAATAGACGCAATAAAAATAAAACAATAATAAAAATTTCCGTCGTTATTATGCTGTTTTACGCGTTAAAACGCAGAATAAAAGCTCAAAACGTGCTGTTTTGCTAAAATAAGATGGGCGCATTTTAGATCGTTGAAATCGTTCAAATAGACGCAATATTAATAAAAACGAATAATAAAAATTTCTGTCGTTTTATGTTGTTTTACGCGTTAAAACGCAGATTAAAGCTCAAACGTGCTGTTTTGCTAAAATAAGCAATTTCCTGCTAAAGCGTATTTTTAGATCGTTGAAATCGTTCAAATAGAAGCAATATTAATAAAAAACGAATAATAAAAAATTCGTCGGCGCTGTTTTACGCATTAAACGTGCAGATTAAAAGCTCAAAAATGTGCTGTTTTGCTAAAATAAGCATTTTCAAGCATTTTAGATCGTTGAAATCGTTCAAATAGGACAATATTAATAAAAACGAATAATAAAAATTTCGTCGTTTTATGTTGCTTTACGCGCGTTAAAACGCTGATTAAAGCCTCACAAAACGCGTGCTGTTTTGCTAAAATAAGCATTTTCAAGCATTTTAGATCGTTGAAACGTTCAAATAGACGCAATATTAATAAAAACGAATAATAAAAATTTCGTCGTTTTTATATGCTGTTTTACGTTAAAACGCTGATTAAAAGCTCAAAACGTGCTGTTTGCTAAAATAAGCATTTTCAAGCATTTTAGATCGTTGAAATCAGTTCAAATAGACGCAATATTAATAAAAACGAATAACAATAGTACCTTCGTCGTTTTATGTTGTTTTACGCGTTAAAACGCAGAATAAAGCTCAAAACGTGCTGTTTTGCTAAAATAAGCATTTCAAGCATTTTAGATCGTTGAAATCGTTCGCCAACAGAAGCTAAATATTAATTAAAACGATTAATAAAAAATCTGTCGTTTTATGCTGTTTTACGCGTTAAAACGCAGATTAAAGCTCAAACGTGCTGTTTTATACACAAGCATTTTCAAGCATTTTAGATCGTTGAAATCGTTCAAATAGACGCACATTAATAAAACGAATAATGCACCTGTCATGAGTGCTGTTTTACGCGTTAAAACCCAGATTAAGCTCAAAACGTGCTGTTTTGCTAAAATAAGCATTTTCAAGCATTTTAGATCGTTGAAATCGTTCAAATAGAAGAAAATATTAAAAAAAAACAAATAATAAAAATTCGTCGTTTTATGTTGTTTTACGCTTTAAAAACGCAGATTAAAGCTCAAAACGTGCTGTTTTGCAAAAATAAGATTTTCAAGCTTTTTAGATCGTTGAAATCGTTCAAATAGACGCAATATTAAAAAAAACGAATAAAAAAAATTTCGTCTTTTATGCTTTTTTACCTGTTAAAACGCAGAATTAAAAAGCTAAAAAAGTGCTTTTTTTTGCTAAAATAAGCATTTTCAAGCATTATAGATCGTTGGAAACCCTTTTTTTAAATGGGAAGCAAAAATTAATAAAAAAACGAATAAAAAAAAATTTCGCCATTTTTTGCTGTTTTACGCTTTTTCGCAGTTTAAAAAGTTCAAAAACGTGCTTTTTTGCTAAAATAAGCATTTTCCATTTTAGATCGTTGAAATCCCCTCAAATAGACGCAATATTAAAAAAAACGAATAAAAAAAAATTTCGTCTTTTTTATGCTGTTTTTACGCGTTAAACGGGTTTAAAAAGCTCAAAACGTGCTGTTTTTAAAATGCATTTTCAAGCATTTTAGATCGTTGGGAAATCTTTCCCAAATTGAAGAATTTTAATAAAAACGAATAATAAAAAACCCGTCTTTTTTATGCTTTTTTACGATTTAAAAAACGCAAATTAAAGCTCAAAACCCCTGTTTTGCTAAAATAAGCATTTTCAAGCATTTTAGATCGTTGAAATCGTTCAAATAGACGAATAAAAAAAAAAAAAACGAATAAAAAAAAACCCCCGTCTTTTTTATGCTGTTTTACGCTTTAAAAACGCAGAATAAAGCCCCAAAACGTTTTTTTTTTAAAAAAATGGGCATTTTCGCATTTCAGATCGGGGAAATCGTTAAAAATTAGACGAATATTAAAAAAAAACGAATAAAAAAAATTTCGTCTTTTTTATCCCTTTTTTACGCTTAAAACAAATTAAAAGCTAAAAACGTGCTGTTTTGCTAAAATAAGCATTTTCAAGAAAATTTTAGACGTTAAATCGTTCCCAGACGCAAAAAAAAATAAAAAACGAATAATAAAATTTGCCTTTTTTATGTTGTTTTACGCTTTAAAAAACGCAGAATAAAGCCCCAAAAACGTGCTGTTTTGCAAAAAATAAGTTTTTTTCAAGCATTTTGGATCGTTGAAATCGTTCAAACAGACGAAATATTAAAAAAAACGAATAATAAAATTTCGTCTTTTTTGGCTTGTTTTACGCGTTAAAACGCAGATTAAAGCTAAAAAACGTGCTTTTTTTGCTAAAATAAGCATTTTCAAGCATTTTAGATCGGGGAAACCGTTCAAATAGAAGCAATATTAAAAAAAACGAATAATAAAAAATTCGTCTTTTTTATGCTGTTTTACGCTTTAAAAACGCAGATTAAAGCTAAAAAAGGGCTGTTTTGCAAAAAATAAGCATTTTCCCCATTTTAGATCTTTGGGAAATCGTTCAAATAGACGCAATAAAAATAAAAAAAGAATAAAAATTTCGTCGTTATTATGCTTTTTTTACGCTTTAAAAAAGCAGATTAAAGCTAAAAAGGGCTGTTTCGCTAAAATAAGCATTTTCAAGATTTTAGATCTTTGGGAAATCGTTCAAATAAAAGGGAATATTAAAAAAAAACGAATAATAAAAATTTCGTCGTTTTATGTTG
>NW_027048677.1:0-8242 GCF_025399875.1 Dalotia coriaria | reverse complement strand
AAAAAATTAAAAAAATTTTTCCCTTTTTTTTTCGTTTTTAAAATGCCTTTGCTTTTTACCCCGGTTAAAACGCAAATTAAAGCTCAAAACGTGCTGTTTTGCAAAAAAATAATCATTTTCAAGCTTTTTTAGATCGCTGAAATCGCCCAAATAGGAGGGCAATTTTAAATAAAAACGAATAAAAAAAAATATCGTCTTTTTTATGCTGTTTTACGCTTTAAAAAACGCAGATTAAAGCTAAAAACGTGCTGTTTTGCTAAAATAATCATTTTTCAAGCATTTTTAGATCGTTGAAATCGTTCAAATAGACGCAATATTAAAAAAAAACGAATAATTAAAATTTCGCCGTTTTTATGTTGTTTTACGCTTTAAAAAACGCGGGATTAAAGCCTTAAAAACGTGCTGTTTTGCAAAAATTTTAATCATTTTCGCATTTTGAGGGGTTGGAAATCTTTCAAATAGACGCGCAATATTAAAAAAAACGAATAATAAAATTTCGCCTTTTTTATGCTGTTTTACGCGAAAAAAGCAGTTTTAAAGCTAAAAAACGTGCTGTTTTGCAAAAATAAGATTTTCGCATTTTAGATCGTTGAAATCGTTCAAATAGAAGCAATATTAATAAAAACGAATAAAAAAAAAATTCGTCTTTTTTATGTTTTTTTACGCTTTAAAAACGCAGTTTAAAAAGCTAAAAACGTGCTGTTTTGCAAAAAATAATCATTTTCAAGCATTTTAGACGTTGAAACGTTAAAATAGACGCAATATTAAAAAAAAAACGAATAAAAAAAATTTCGTCTTTTTTATGCTGTTTTACGCGTTAAAGGCAGTTTAAAAACCCTAAAAACGTGCTGTTTTGCAAAAATTTAAGCATTTTCAAGCTTTTTGGGATCGTTGAAATCGTTCAAATAGAAGCAATATTAAAAAAAAACGAATAAAAAAAAATTTCGTCTTTTTTATGTTGTTTTACGCGTTAAACGCAGTTTAAAAAGTTCAAAACGTGCGGGGTTTTGGAAAATTTATCTTTTTCCCAAACATTTTAGATCGTTGAAATCGTTCAAATAGACGCACTTTAATAAAAACGAATAAAAAAAAATATTGTCTTTTTTATGCTTTTTTAGGGTTAAAAACGTAGATTAAAAGCTAAAAAACGTGCTGTTTTGCAAAAATAAGCATTTTCAAGAAGATCGGGGAAATCGTTCGAATAGGACCAATATTAATAAAAACGAAAAAAAAAAAATTCGTCGTTTTTATGGTTTTTAGGGTTAAAAACGCAGATTAAACCCTTCCAAAACGTGCTGTTTTGCTAAAAAAGCATTTTCAAGCATTTTGATCGTTGAAATCGTTCAAATAGAAGCAATATTAATAAAAAACGAATAAAAAAAAAATTCGTCTTTTTTTGCTTGTTTTACGCGTTAAAACGCAGTTTAAAAAGCCCCAAAACGTGCTGTTTTGCTAAAATTTAAATATTTTCGGGCTTTTTTAGATCTTTGGGAAATCGTTCAAAAGACGAAATTAATAAAAAACGAATAATAAAAATATCGTCTTTTTTTGCTGTTTTAGGTTCGCAGATTAAACCCTTAAAAAACGGGCTGTTTTGCAAAAAATAAGCATTTTCCCCATTTTAGATCGTCGAAATCGTTCAAATAGAAGCAATATTAAAAAAAAAAAACGAATAATAAAAAACCGGGCCGTTTTAGCTGTTTTACGCTTTAAAAAAACGCAGTTTAAAAAGGTAAAAAACGTGCCTTTGCAAAAAAATAATCATTTTCAAGCATTTTAGATCGTTGAAATCGTTCAAATAGACGCAATATTAATAAAAACGAATAAAAAAAAATTTCGTCGTTTTTATGCTTTTTTACGCGTTAAAACGCAAATTAAACCAAACGTGCTGTTTTGCTAAAATAAGCATTTTCAAGCATTTTAGATCGTTGAAATCGTTCAAATAGAAGAATAAAAAAAATACGAATAATAAAAAATTCGTCGTTTTATGCTGTTTTCGCGTTAAAACGCAGATTAAAACTCAAAACGTGCTGTTTTGCTAAAATAATCATATTCAAGCATTTTAGATCGTTGAAATCGTTCAAATAGACGCAATATTAATAAAAACGAATAATAAAAATTTCGCCGTTTTATAGGCTGTTTACGCGTTAAAACGCAGATTAAAGCTCAAAACGTGCTGTTTTCTAAAATAATCATTTTTCAACATTTTAGATCTTTGGGAAATCGTTCAAATAGACGAATATTAAAAAAAACGAATAATAAAATTTCGTCTTTTTTATGCTGATTTACGCGTTAAAACGCAAATTAAAGCTCAAAACGTGCTTTTTTTGTTTTAAAATAAGCATTTTCAAGCATTTTAGATCGTGAAATCGTTCAAAATAGAGAAATATTAATAAAATACGAATAATAAAAATTCGTCTTTTTTTATGCTGTTTTACGCTTTAAAAAGGGCAGATTAAAACTCAAAACGTGCTTTTTTGCTAAAATAATCATATTCAAGCATTTTAGATCGTTGTAATCGTTCAAATAGACGCGATATTAATAAAAACGAATAATAAAAATTTCGTCGTTTTTATGCCTGTTTTACGCGTTAAAACGCAGATTAAAGCTCAAAACGTGCGTTTTGCAAAAAAATTTATTTTCAAGCATTTTAGATCTTTGGGAAATCGTTCAAATAGACGCAATATTAATATAAAACGAATAAAAAAATTTCGTCGTTTTTATGCTTTTTACGCGTTAAAACGCAGTTTAAAAAGCTCAAAACGTGCTGTTTTGCTAAAATAAGCATTTTCAAGAATTTTAGATCGTTGAAGTCGTTCAAATAGAAGAAATATTAATAAAAACGAATAATAAAAATTCGTCGTTTTATGCTGTTTTACGCGTTAAAACTCAGATTAAAGCTCAAAACGTGCTGTTTTGCTGAAATAATCATATTCAAGCATTTTAGATCGTTGAAATCGTTCAAATAGACGCAATATTAATAAAAAACGAATAATAAAATTTCGTCGTTTTATGTTGTTTTACGCGTTAAAACGCAGATTAAAAGCTAAAAAACGGCTGTTTTGCTAAAATAATCATTTCAAGCACTTTTAGATCGTTGAAATCGTTCAAATAGACGCAATATTAATAAAAACGAAAAATTTAAAATTTCGTCGTTTTATGCTGTTTTACGCGATAAAACGCTAAATCAAAACGTGCTGTTTTGCTAAAATAAGCTTTTTCAAGCATTTTAGATCGTTGAAATCGTTCAAATAAACAAATATTAATAAAACGAATAATAAAAAATCGTCGTTTTTATGCCGTTTTCGCGTTAAAACGCAGATTTAAGCTCAAAACGTGCTTTTTTTGCTAAAATAAGCATTTTCAAGCATTTTAGATCGCTGAAATCGTTCAAATAGACGCAATATTAATGTAAAACGAATAATAAAAAATCTGTCGTTTTTATGCTGTTTTACGCGTTAAAACGCAGATTATAGCTCAAAACGTGCTGTTTTGCTGTACAATCATTTTCAAGCATTTTAGATCGTTGAAATCGTTCCAAATAGACGCGTGCGTACATTAATAAAAACGAATAATAAAAATTTCGTCGTTTTATGTTGTTTTAGTGTTAAAACGCAGATTAAAGCTCAAACGCGTAGTTTTGCTAAAATAAGCATTTTCAAGCATTTTAGATCGTTGAAATCGTTCAAATAGAAGAAAATATTAATAAAACGAATAATAAAAATTCGTCGTTTTATATGCTGTTTTTACGCGTTAAACGCAGATTAAAGCTCAAACGTGCTGTTTTGCTAAAATAATCATATTCAAGCATTTTAGATCGTTGAAATCGTTCAAATAGGACGCACATTAATAAAAACGAATAATAAAATTTCGTCGTTTTTATGTTGTTTTACGCGTTAAAACTGCAGATTAAAGCTCAAAACGTGCTGTTTTGCTAAAATAATCATTTTCAAGCACTTTAGATCGTTGAAATCGTTCAAATAGACGCACATTAATAAAAAACGAATAATAAAATTCTGTCGTTTTATGTTGTTTTACGCGTTAAACGCAGATTAAAAGCTCAAAAAACGCTGTTTTGCTAAAATAAGCATTTTCAAGCATTTTAGATCGTTGAAATCGTTCAAATAGAAGCAATATTAATAAAAAACGAATAGCAAAAAATTCGTCGTTTTTATGCTGTTTACGCGTTAAACGCAGATTAAAGCTCAAAACGTGCGGTTTTGCTAAAATAATCATTTTCAAGCATTTTGTGATCGTTGAAATCGTTCAAATAGATGCAATATTAATAAAAACGAATAATAAAAAATTCCTGTCGTTTTATGTTGTTTTACGCGTTAAAACGCAGATTAAAGCTCAAAACTTGCGTTTTGCTAAATAATCATTTTCAAGCACTTTTAGATCGTTGGAAATCGTTCAAATAGACGCATATTAATAAAAAAAAAACGAATAATAAAATTTCGTCGTTTTATGCTGTTTTACGCGTTAAAACGCAGATTAAAAGCTCAAAACGTGCTGTTTTGCTAAAATAAGTACGCCAAGCATTTTAGATCGTTGAAATCGTTCAAATAGGAGCAATATTAATAAAAAACGAATAACAAAAAATTCCCTGTCGTTTTATGCTGTTTTACGCGTTAAAACGCAGATTAAAGCTCAAAACGTGCTGTTTTGCTAAAATAAGCATTTCAAGCATTTTAGATCGTTGAAATCGTTCAAATAGACGCAATATTAATAAAAACGACAATAAAAATTCGTCGTTTTATGCTGTTTTACGCGTTAAAACGCAGATTATAGCTCAAAACGCGCTGTTTTGCCAAAATAATCATTTCAAGCATTTTAGATCGTTGGGAAATCGTTCAATAGACGTACATTAATAAAAACGAATAATAAAATTTCGTCGTTTTATGCTGTTTCACGCGTTAAAACGCAGATTAAAAGCTCAAAACGTGCTGTTTTGGTAAAATAAGCATTTTCAAGCATTTTAAATCGTTGAAATCGCTCGCTAAATAGAAGAAATATTAATAAAAACGAATAATAAAAATTTCGTCGTTTTATGCTGTTTTACGCGCGTTAAAACGCAGATTAAAAGCTCAAAACTTGCTGTTTTGCTAAAATAACTCATTTTCAAGCACTTTAGATCGTTGAAATCGTCTAAAATAGACGCAATATTAATAAAAAAACGAATAATAAAATTTCGTCGTTTTAGTTGCTCTTACGCGTTAAAACGCAGATTATAGCTCAAAACGTGCTGTTTTTGCTAAAATAAAGCATTTTCGCCATTTTGATCGCTGAAATCGTTCAAATAGACGCAATATTAATAAAAAAAACGAATAAAAAATTCGTCGTTTTTATGCTGTTTTACGCGTTAAAACGCAGATTATAGCCCAAAACGTGCTGTTTTGCTAAAATAATCATTTTCAAAGCATTTTAGATCGTTGGAAATCGTTCAAATAGACGCACATTAATAAAAACGAATAAAAATTCTACCGTTTTATGCTGTTTTACGCTAAAACGCAGATTATAGCTCAAAACGTGCTGTTTTGCTAAAATAATCATTTTCAAGTTTACTTCCAGATCGCTGAAATCGTCTGAATAGACGTGCGCAATACACAAAAAACGAATAATAAAATTTCGTCGTTTTTATGCTGTTTACGCGTTAAAACGCGGTGATTGCCTCAAAACGTGCTGTTTTGCTAAAATAAGCATTTTCAAGCATTTGATCGTTGAAATCGCTCAAATAGAAGAAAATATTAATAAAAACGAATAACAAAAAATTTCGTCGTTTTGCTGTTTTACGCTTTAAAACGCAGATTAAAAGCCTTCAAAACGTGCTGTTTGCTAAAATAAGCATTTTCAAGCATTTTATATCGTTGAAACTGTTCAAATAGACGCACATTAATAAAAACAAATGGTAAAATTCGTCGTTTATACGTTTTACGCGTTAAACGCAGATTAAAGCTCAAAAACGTGCTGATTTGCTAAAATAAGCTTTTTCAAGCATTTTAGACGTTGAAATCGTTCAAATAGAAGAATATTAAAAAAAACGAATAAAAAAAAATTCGTCTTTTTTATGCTGTTTTACGCAAAAACGCAGATTAAAGCTCAAAGGGCCGTTTTGCTTAAGCATTTTCGCATTTAACTTTGGGAAATCTTCAAATAGAAGAAAAATATTAATAAAAACGAATAATAAAAATTGGGGTTTTTATGCGCGCGTTAAAACGAAAATAAAATTCAAACGTTGTTTTGCTAAAAAGTTTTTAAGCTAAGTCGTTGAAAGTTAAATAAGCATTTTAAAAACGTAATAAATTGGTTTTATTTTTACGTTAAAACGTATTAAACTAAAACGTGCTGTTTTAGCTAAAAAGCATTTTAAAGCTAAAACGTTGTTTGTTAAAATAGATTTAAATTTTTAAATTTTAAATTAAAAAGCGTTTTTTTTTTAGGGTTAAAATTCGTTGTATGCTGTTTTGCTTAAGATAAGCTTTTTAAAGCTCAATCGTTGTTTGTTCAAATAAAGAAATTTTTTTTGAAAAAAAAAAAATTTCCTTTTTTATTGTTAGCAATTAAAACGATTTAAATAAAATTTTGCTGTTTTGCTAAAACATATTAAATTTAAACGTTGTTTCCTCAAATAACGAAATTTTAAAAAAACAATTTTAAATTCGGGTTATGCTTTTTAAATTAAAACGAAAATTAAAACTCCGTTGTTTTGCTAAAAAGCATTGCTTTAACGTTGTTTGTTTAAAATAGGTCATAATTTAAAACGTAAAAATTTCTTTTTAGTTTTTATTAAAAACGAAAAATTAAAACCCCTGCTGTTTTGCTAATAAGCTTTTCAAGCATTTAAAACGTAAAATCGTTCAAAAAAGCAATTTTAATAAAACGTTAAATCTTTTTATAAGAAATTTAAATAAAACGAAATAAATAAAGCTTTTGCTAAATAAGAAATTTTAACGCGTTAAACGTTAGCTAAAAATTTTAAAACATTAAAATTTAACGTTAAATGCTTTTTAAACGTAAAAAAAAAAAAAAATCTGTTTTTTTAGAAATTTCAAATAAGTTAAACGCGTTTTAAATAAAGCATTTATAAAAAATAAATTGTCATTTTAGCTTTAAAAAAGAAATTAAAAACTCAAACGTTGTTTTGCTGTTTCGCGTTTTCAAACATTGAACGTGAAATTTTGCAAATAAGCATTTCACAATTTTAATCAAATAATCGTTCAAGACGCAATATTAAAAAAACGAAAATAAAAAAATTCGTTTTTTTGCTGTTTTACGCTTAAGCAGTTAAAGCTAAATCTGTTTAAAATAAGCATTTCAACATTTAGATCGTTAAATCGTTCAAAAACATTTAAAAAGTACTAAAAATGCGTTTTATGCTGTTTTACGCGTTAAAATTAAAGCAAATGCTTTTTGAAAATAAATTTAGCGCATTTGATAAATCGTTAAAATAGAAGCTTTAATAACGCGAAAAACAAATTAGTTTTAAAGCTGTTTTGCTTAAAACGCATTTAAGCTTAAATCGTTGAAATTTAAATAGAGCAATTTCAAAAAATTAAAAATCGTTCAAAGCAATTTTACCGTTAAAAAATTAGCTTAAACGCTGTTTTTAAAAAGATTTTCTAAATAAATGCTGTTGCAAATAGAATTAAGCATTTTAATAAAAACGTAAAATAAAAATCTTTTTATGCTGTTTACGCGTAAACGCGATTAAGCTGTTTAGCTTAAAAATTAAAGTAAATTTTTTAGATCGTTGAAATCGTTCAAATAGACGCAAATTAATAAAACACAAAATAAAATTCGTTTTAGTTTTTACGCGTTAAAAGCGTTTAGCTAAAACGTTTTGCCAAAATTTTCGCATTTTAAAATAAATTTCAAAATTACGTTAATAAAAAAACGAATATTAAAAACCGTTAATACATTTACGCGTTTAAAGTGTTTAGCTAAAACGCATATTTGCTAAAAGCTTTTCAAATTAAGCATTTTAATAAATAGCGAAATTTAAAACTAAAAAAATTTAATAAACGTTTTCAAAAACTAATCGTTAAAAGCGTTTTGCTAAAAGCGCATTTTAAAAATAGATTAAATTTCAATGGAAATTTTATTAATAAAAAAAATAAAAAATTTTGCTGTTTTGCAGCTAAACCAGTTTAAAAAGTCAAAACGTGCTGTTTTGCTAAAATAATTTTCAAATTTTAGATTAAATTTCTTAAACAAATATAAAAAAATAATAAAAATTCGTTTT
>NW_027048676.1:0-8242 GCF_025399875.1 Dalotia coriaria | reverse complement strand
TTTTTTTTAAATTTTTTTATTGCGCATTTGAACGATTTCAACGATCAAATGCTTGAAAATCTTATTTTAGCAAAACAGCACGATTTGAGTTCGCGTTTTAACGCGTAAAAGTAAAAACGACAATTTTTATTTTTCGTTTTTATTAATATTGTTCATTGAACGATTTCACGATCTAAATGCTTAAAAAAGCTTATTTTAGCAAACAGCACGTTTTGAGTTTATTCTGCTTTAACGCGTAAACGCATAAAGTCGACGAAATTTTTTATTCGTTTTATTAATATTGCGTTATTTGAACGATTTCAACAATCTAAAGCGAAATTTATTTTAGAAAACGTACGTTTTGAGCAACTGCGTTTAACGCGCTTAAACATAAAAGAAAATTTTTTTATTCTTTTATATAGCTTCTATTTAAACGATTTCACGACTAAAATGCGAAATGCTATTTTGAAAACACCACGTTTTGAGTTTTAACGCGTTTTAACGCGTAAACAGCATAAAACACGTTTATTATTCGTTTTTATTAATATTGCTTCTATTTGAACGATTTCAACGATCTAAAAGGGCGAAAATGCTTATTTTAGCAAACAGCACGTTTTGAGCTTTTAATCTGCGTTTTAACGCGTGAAACAGATAAACGACGAAATTTTTATTACTCGTTTTTATTAATATTCCGTCTATTTGAACGATTTCAACGATCTAAAATGCTTGAAAATGCTTATTTAGCAAAACAGAACGTTTTGAGCTTTAATCTGCGTTTAACGCAAAACAGCAAAAAAATGACAAATTTTTTATTATTCGTTTTTATTATATTGCTTCTATTTAACGATTTCAACGATCTAAAATGCTTGAAAATACTTATTTTAGCAAAACAGCACGTTTTGAGCTTTTAATCTGCGTTTTAACGCGTAAAACAGCATAAAACGACAAATTTTTATTATTCGTTTTTATTAATTTGTTTTATTTGAACGTTTTTCAACGATCTAAAATGCTTGAAAATGCTTATTTTAGCATAACAGCACGTTTTGAGTTTTTAATCTGCGTTTTAACGCGTAAAACAGCATAAAACGACGTTTTTTTTTTTCGTTTTTACTAATATTGCTCTTTTTTGAACGATTTCAACGACCCAAAATGCTTGAAAATGCTTATTTTAGCAAAACAGCACTTTTTGAGCTTTATTCTGCTTTTTAAAGCGAAAAACAGCATAAAACGACAAAATTTTTATTATTCGTTTTTTATTTTTATTGCGTCTATTTAAAACGATTTCAACGATCTAAAATGTGAAAATGCTTATTTTAGCAAAACAGCACGTTTGACCTTTAATCTGCGTTTTAACGCGTAAAACAGCAAAAAAACGACAATTTTTTATTATTCGTTTTTATTAATATTGATTCTATTTGAACGATTTCAACGACCTAAAATGCTTGAAAATGCTTATTTTAGCAAAACAGCACGTTTTGAGCTTTTAATCTGCGTTTAACGCGTAAAACAGCATAAAACGACGAAATTTTATTATTCGTTTTTTATTAATATTGCGTCTGTTGAACGATTTTCAACTTGATCTAAAATGTGAAAATGCTTATTTTAGCAAAAACAGCACGTTTTTGAGCTTTTAATCTGCGTTTTAACGCGTAAAACAGCATAAAAACGACGGTATTTTTTATTATTCGTTTTTATTAATATTCTTCTATTTGGTTGATTTCAACGATCTAAAATGCTTGAAAATACTTATTTTTAACATAACAGCACGTTTAGAGCTTTAATCTGCGTTTTAACTCGTAAAAACAGCATAAAAACGACAGGTACATTATTCGTTTTTATTATGTTAACTCTATTTGAACGATTTCAACGATCTAAAATGCTTGAAAATGCTTATTTAGCAAAAACAGCACGTTTTGAGCTTTTAATCTGCGTTTAACGCGTAAAACAGCATAAAACGACGAATTTTTTATTATTCGTTTTTTATTTAATAATGCGTCTATTTGAACGATTTCAACTTGATCTAAAATGCTTGAAAATGCTTGTACAGCCAAACAACACGTTTGAGCTTTTAATCTGCGTTTTAACGCGTAAAACAACATAAAAACGACGAATTTTTATTATTCGTTTTATTTTTTATTGCGTCTATTTAAACGATTTCCAACTATCACAAAATGGCAGAAAATGCTTATTTTAGCAAAACAGCACGTTTGAGCTTTTAATCTGCGTTTTAACGCGTAAAAACGGCATAAAAACGACGGAAATTTTTATTATTCGTTTTTATTAATATTGCGTCTATTTGAACGATTTCAGCGATCTAAAATGCTTGAAAATGCCCATTTTAGCAAACAGCGTTTGAGCTTTGTCTGCGTTTTTAACGCGTAAAACAGCAAAACGACGAATTTTTATTATTCGTTTTATTAATATTGCTTCTATTTGAACGATTTCAACGTCTAAAATGCTTACGAAATGCTTATTTTTAACATAACAGCGCGTTTAGGCTAATCTGCGTTTTTTTAACTCGTAAAACAGCATAAAAACGACCGAATTTTTTATTATTCGTTTTATTAATATTGCTTCTATTTGAAGGGTTTCAACGATCTAAAATGCTTGAAAATGCTTTTTTTGGCAAAACAACTTTTTTGAGCTTTAATTGCTTTTTAACGCGTAAAAAAACAAAAAAACGAGGGGAATTTTTTATTTTCTTTTTTATTTTGGTTATTTGAAGGGTTTAACGATCAAAAAATGCTTGAAAATGCTTTTTTTAGCCAAACAACCGTTTTGAGTTTTTAATCTGCGTTTTAACGCGTAAAAAAAACAAAAAAACGACAAATTTTTTTTATTTTTCCCTTTTTTTTTTTTATTTTTATTGCGTCTTTTTAAAAACGATTTCAACTATCTAAAATGCTTGAAAATGCTTTTTTAAGCCAAACAGCCGTTTTGAGTTTTTAATCTGCTTTTTTAACGCGAAAAACAGCAAAAAAACGACAAAATTTCATTATTCTTTTTTTATTAATATTGCGTCTATTTGAACGATTTAAACGATCTTCAAAGCAAACCCCCAAAACAGCCTTTTTGGGGCCCAATCTGCTTTTTAAGCGTAAAAAATAAAAGGGACGAATTTTTATTATTCTTTTTTTATTAATTTGCTTCTTTTGGTTTCAACGATCAAAAATGCTTGAAAATGCTTTTTTTTCCCAAAACACCCTTTTTGAGCTTTAATCTGCTTTTTTAACGCGTAAAACAGCATAAAAACGAGGGGTTTTTTATTCGTTTTTACTAATATTGGGGTCTATTTGAACGTTTTAAACGACCCAAAAGGTTTTTGAAAATGCTTATTTTAGCAAAAACACCCTTTTTGAGTTTTATTCTGCGTTTTGGCGGGAAAAACGGCGTTTTTTTTTTTCTTTTTTATTTTTATTGCGTCTATTTGAACGTTTCCCAACGATCTAAAAATGGGAAAATGCTTTTTTTTAGCAAAAAGCCTTTTTGACCTTTAATCTGCGTTTTAACGCGAAAAAACAGCAAAAAAACGACGAATTTTTTTATTCTTTTTTATTGTTTATTTTTTTTAAACAAATTTCCGTCAAAAACCCAAAAATGCTTTTTTTTAAAGAAAAAACAGAAAGATTTACATTAATCTGCGTTTTAACGCGTAAAAAAAACAAAAAAACGGCAAAATTTTTTTTTTGTTTTATTAAATATTGCCCCCTATTTGAACGTTTTCCCCAACGATCTAAAAAGGGCTTGAAAATGCTTATTTAGAAAAAACAGCACGTTTTGACCTTTTTTCCCCGCTTTTTTAAGGGGCGTAAAACAGCTTTAAAAATGACAAAATTTTTATTATTCGTTTTTTATTTTTATTGCGTCTTTTGAAGGGATTTCAACGATCTAAAAATGCGAAAATGTTATTTTAGCAAAAACAGCACGTTTTGTTTTTTTAATCTGCTTTTTAACGCGAAAAACAGCAAAAAAACGACGAATTTTTATTTTTCTTTTTATTTTTAAATATTGATTCTATTTGAACGTTTTTAAACGATCTAAAATGCTTAAAAAATGTTTATTTTTTAGCAAAACAGCACTTTTTTGAGTTTTAATCGGGTTTTAAGGGTAAAAAAACAAAAAAACGACGAATTTTTTTATTTTCTTTTTTTATTAATATTGATTCTATTTGAATGATTTCAACGATCAAAAATGCTTGAAAATGCTTTTTTTAAAAGAAAAACACCCTTTTTGAGTTTTAATCTGCTTTTTAACGCGAAAAACAGCAAAAAAAACGACAAAATTTTTATTATTGGGTTTTTTATTAATATTGCGCCCTTTTGAAGGGTTTCAACGATCTAAAAAGGGAAAAAATGCTTTTTTTAAAAGAAAAAACAGCACGTTTTGAGCTTTTAATCTGCGTTTTAACGGGGAAAAAAAATTTTAAAAACGACAAAATTTTTATTATTCGTTTTTTTAATTAATATTGCTTCTATTTGAACGATTTCAACGATCTAAAATGCTTGAAAATGCTTTATTTTAAAATAAAAACACGTTTAGGCTTTAATCTGCGTTTTAACTCGTAAAAAGCAAAAAAAACGACAATTTTTTTTTTCGTTTTTATTAATATTGTTTTATTTGAACGATTTCAACGATCTAAAATTTTTTGAAAATGTTATTTTAGAAAAACAGCACGTTTTGAGTTTTAATCTGCTTTTTAACGCGTAAAAAAACATAAAACGCCCAATTTTTATTATTCGTTTTTATTAATTTGCGTCTATTTGAACGATTTCAACGATCAAAAAATGTTTGAAAATCTTTTTTTAAGCCAAACAACACTTTTTTGAGTTTTAATCTGCTTTTTAACGGGGTAAAACAAAAACGGAATTTTTTTTATTATTCGTTTTTTTTTTTATTGCGTCTATTTAAACGATTTCAACTATCTAAAAATGTTGAAAATGTTTATTTTAGAAAAACAGCACTTTTTGAGTTTTTAATTGCGAACGCGTAAAAAAACAAAAAAAGGGACAAATTTTTTTATTATTCGTTTTTATTAATATTCTTCTATTTGAACGATTTCCCCGTCTAAAATGCTTAAAAAATTTTATTTTAAAAAACCCCTTTTTGGAGCTTTAATCTGCGTTTTAACGGGGTAAAAAAACAAAAAAACGACAAATTTTTTTATTATTCGTTTTTATTAATTTGCGTCTATTTGAACATTTAACGATCTAAAAGGGCAAAAATGTTTTTTTTTAAAAGCAAAACTGCACTTTTTGAGTTTTTTAATCTGCTTTTTTAACGCGAAAAACAGCATAAAAACGACAAATTTTTTGTATTTTCGTTTTTTTTAAAAATTGTTTCTTTTTTAAACGTTTTCCCCAACGATCTAAAATGCTTAAAAAATGTTTTAATTTATAAAAAACAACAGGGTTTTGAGTTTTAATCTGCGTTTTAACGCGAAAAAACAGCAAAAAAACGACAAATTTTTTATTATTCTTTTTTTATTAATATTGTTTCTATTTGAACGATTTCACCGATTTTAAAGTTGAAAATGCTTATTTTAAAAAACAGCACTTTTTTGAGCTTTAATCTGCGTTTTAACGCGAAAACGCATAAAAACGACAAATTTTTTTATTATTCTTTTTTTTATTAATATTGCGCTATTTGAACGATTTCAACGATCAAAAAATGTTTTTGAAAATGTTATTTTAGAAAAACTACTTTTTAAACTTTAATCTGCGTTTTAACGCTAAAAAAAACAAAAAAACGACGAATTTTGAAATTTTTCCCGTTTTTTTTTAAATATTGCTTCTATTTGAATGATTTCAACGATCAAAATCCCGAAAACGCTTTTTTTTGGCAAAACAGCACTTTTTGAGCTTTTTTCCGCTTTTTAACGCGAAAACCCAGCAAAAAAAGGGCAAAAATTTTTTTTTTTTCGTTTTTTTTAAATTTTGGGCTTTTGGGGGAACGATTTCAACGATCTAAAATGCTTGAAAATGTTATTTTAGCAAAACAGCACGTTTTGCCCTTTTTAATCTGCTTTTTAAACCCAAAAAAAACATAAAAGGGAAAAAATTTTTTATTATTTTTTTTTATTAATATTGCGCCTTTTTGGGAACGTTTTCCCAACGTATAAAATGTTTGAAAATGCTTTTTTTTTAAAAGCAAAACAGCACGTTTTGAGAAATCTGCGTTTTCCCGTAAAAAAAACATAAAACGACGAATTTTTATTGTTTTTTTTTATTAATATTGATTCTTTTTTGAACGATTTCAACGATCTAAAATGCTTGAAAAGGGGTTAAGAAAAAACAGCACTTTTTTGAGCTTTAATCTGCTTTTTAACGGGGTAAAACAGCAAAAAACGACAAAATTTTTTTATTATTTCTTTTTTTAAATATTGCGTCTTTTGAACGTTTTAAACGATCTTTTCCCAAATCTTATTTTTGAAAAAACACCCGTTTTAAAATTTTTAATCTGCTTTTTTTAACGCGAAAAACAGCAAAAAAACGACAATTTTTTGTTGGGTTTTTATTAATTTTTAATTTTCTATTTGAACGATTTCAACGATCTAAAATGCTTGAAAATGTTTATTTTAACATAACGGCCTTTTTGGTTTTTAATCGCGTTTTAACCCCCGTCGAACAGAAAAAACGACAAAATTTTTTATTATTCGTTTTTTTTAATATTTCCTTTTGAAGGGATTTCAACGATCAAAAATGCTTGAAAATGCTTATTTTAGAAAAATCAGCCTTTTTGAGTTTTTAATCTCCCTTTTTAACGGGGGAAAAAACAACAAAAAAACGACGAAATTTTTATTATTCTTTTTTTATTAATATTGCGTCTTTTTGAAGGGTTTCCGATCTAAAATGTTTGGGAAAATTTTTATTTTAGCAAAACAGCACTTTTTGGCTATAATCTGCGTTTTAACGCGGAAAAACAGCATAAAAGGGACAAAATTTTTTTATTATTCGTTTTTATTAATTCCGTCTTTTGAAGGGGATTTCAACGTTTCCCTTTTTTAAAAAATGTTTTATTTTAGAAAAAACAGCACGATTTATTTTTTTTAATCTCCCTTTTTTAACCCCAAAACAGCAAAAAAAGGGACGAATTTTTTATTATTCTTTTTTTCATTAATATTGCTTCTTTTTTAAAACATTTCAACGATCAAAAATGCTTAAAAAATGCTTATTTTCCCCAAACAGCACGTTTTGAGTTTTTATTCTGGGGTTTTAAGGGGTAAAAAAAAGCATAAAGTCGACGAAATTTTTATTATTCGTTTTTTTAAATTAATTTGCGTCTTTTGGAACGATTTCAACAATCTAAAATGGGAAAATTCTTATTTTAGAAAAACAGTACTTTTTTGAGTTTTTAATCTGCGAACGCGCTTAAACAACAAAAAAATGATGAATTTTTTATTATTCGTTTTTATTAATTTCCCTTCTTTTTAAAAACGATTTAAAACGATCAAAAATGCTTGAAAATGCTTTACTTTAGCAAAAAACAAGTTTTGAGCTTTTAATCGCGTTTTAACGCGTAAAAAAACATAAAACGACAAAAATTTTTTTATTCTTTTTTATTAATATTGCTTCTTTTTTGGAAGGGATTTAACGATCTAAAATGCTTGAAAATGTTTTTTTTTTAGCAAAACAGCACTTTTTGGGGCCAATCTGCGTTTTAAGGGAAAAACAGCAAAAAAAACGACAAATTTTTTAATTATTCGTTTTTTTACTATTGCGTCTATTTGAACGTTTCAACGATTTTAAAATGCTTTGAAAAATGCTTTTTTTAGAAAAACAGCACGTTTTCCCTTTTTAATCAGCGTATTAACGCGTAAAAAAAAGCATAAAAACGCCGAAATTTTTTTTTTTTTTTATTAATTTGCGTTATTTGAAGGGATTTAAACGTCTAAAATGCTTAAAAAATGCTTTTTTGGCAAAACAGCACGTTTAAAATTTTTAATCTGCTTTTTAACGCGTAAAACAAAAAAAAAAGGGACAATTTTTTTATTCTTTTTTGAATATTGCTTCTTTTTGAAGGGATTTCAACGATCTAAAATGTTTGAAAATGCTTATTTTAAAAACAGCACGATTTGAGTTTTTAATCTGCGTTTTTGCGTAAAAAAAAGAAAAAAAGGGCAAATTTTTATTATTCTTTTTTTATTTTTTTTGGGCGTCTATTTGAACATTTCAACGATCTAAAATGCTTGAAAATGTTTTATTTTTCCAAAACAGCCTTTTAAAAAGTTTAATCTGCTTTTTAACGCGTAAAACAGCATAAAACG
>NW_027048675.1:0-8246 GCF_025399875.1 Dalotia coriaria | reverse complement strand
AATTTTCGTCTTTTTTATGCTTTTTTACGGGGTTAAAACGCAGTTTAAAAAGCTCAAAACGTGCTGTTTTGCAAAATAAGCATTTTCAAGCATTTTAGATCGTTGAAATCGTTCAAATAGAAGCAATATTAATAAAAACGAATAATAAAAACTTCGTCGTTTTTATGCTGTTTTACGCGTTAAACGCAGTTTAAAAAGCTCAAAACGTGCTGTTTTGCTAAATAATCTTTTTCAAGCATTTTAGATCGTTGAAATCGTTCAAATAGAAGCAATATTAATAAAAACGAATAATAAAAATTCGTCTTTTTTATGCTGTTTTACGCGTTAAAACGCAGATTAAAGCTGAAAAGGGCTGTTTTGCTAAAATAAGCATTTTCAAGCATTTAGATCGTTGAAATCGTTAAAATAGACGCAATATTAATAAAAACGAATAATAAAAATTCTGTCGTTTTTATGCTGTTTTACGCGTTAAAACGCAGATTAAAAGCTCAAAACGTGCTTTTTTTGCTAAAATAAGCATTTTAGATCGTTGAAATCGTTCAAATAGAAGCAAATATTAAAAAAAAACGAATAATAAAAATTCGTCTTTTTTATGTTTTTTACGCGTTAAAACGCAGATTAAAGCTCAAAACGTACTGTTTTGCTAAAATAAGCATTTTCAAGCATTTTAGATCGTTGAAATCGTTCAAATAGACGCAATATTAATAAAAACGAATAAAAAAAATTTCGTCGTTTTTATGCTGTTTTACGCGTTAAAACGCAGAATAAAAGCTCAAACGTGCTGTTTTGCTAAAATAAGCATTTTCAAGCATTTTAGATCTTGAAATCGTTCAAATAGACGCAATAAAAATAAAAAACGAATAATAAAAATTTCGTCGTTTTTTATGCTGTTTTACGCGTTAAAACGCAGAATAAAGCTCAAAACGTGCTGTTTTGCTAAAATAAGCATTTTCAAGCATTTTAGATCGTTGAAATCGTTCAAATAGACGCAATATTAATAAAAACGAATAATAAAACTTCGTCGTTTTTATGCTGTTTTACGCGTTAAAACGCGATTAAAGCTCAAAACGTGCTGTTTTGCTAAAATAATCATTTTCAAGCATTTTTAGATCGTGAAATCGTTCAAATAGAAGCAATATTAATAAAACGAATAATAAAAACTCGTCTTTATGCTGTTTTACGCGTTAAAACGCAGATTAAAGCTCAAAACGTGCTGTTTTGCTAAAATAATCATTTTTCAGCATTTTAGATCGTTGAAATCGTTCAAATAGAAGCAATATAAAAAACGAATAATAAAAAATTCGTCGTTTTATGCTGTTTTACGCGTTAAAACGCAGATTAAAGCTCAAACGTGCTGTTTTGTTAAAATAAGCATTTTCAAGCATTTTAGATCGTTGAAATCTTCAAATAGACGCAATATTAATAAAAACGAATAATAAAAATTCGTCGTTTTATGCTGTTTTACGCGTTAAAACGCAGATTAAACTCAAAACGTGCTGTTTGCTAAAATAAGCATTTTCAAGCATTTTAGATCGTTGAAATCGTTCAAATAGAAGCAATATTAATAAAAAACGAATAATAAAAATTCGTCGATTTTATGCGGTTTTACGCGTTAAAACGCAGATTAAAGCTCAAAACGTGCTGTTTTGCTAAAATAAGCATTTTCAAGCATTTTAGATCGTTGAAATCGTTCAAATAGACGCAAAAAAATAAAAACGAATAAAAAATTTCGTCGTTTTATGCTGTTTACGCGTTAAAACGCAGTTTAAAGCTCAAAACGTGCTGTTTTGCGCATTTTCAAGCATTTTAGATCGTTGAAATCGTTCAAATATAAGCAATATTAATAAAAACGAATACTAAAAATTCGTCGTTTTTATGCTGTTTTACGCGTTAAAACGCAGATTAAAGTCTGCAAACGTGCTGTTTTGTTAAAATAAGCATTTTCAAGCATTTTAGATCGTTGAACCGGTTCAAATAGACGCAATATTAATAAAAACGAATAATAAAAATCTGTCACTTTTATGTTGTTTTACGCGTTAAAAATGCGCAGATTAAAGCTCAAAACGTGCCGTTTTGCTGCTAAAATAAGCATTTTCAAGCATTTTAGATCAAGTTGAAATCGTTCAAATAGAAGCAATATTAATAAAAACGAATAATAAAAAATTCGTCGATTTTATGCGGTTTTACGCGTTAAAACGCAGATTAAAGCTCAAACGTGCTGTTTTGCTAAAATAAGCATTTTCAAGCATTTTAGATCGTTGAAATCGTTCAAATAGACGTTAAATAAAAAATAAAAACGAATAATAAAAATTCTGCCGTTTTTATAAGCGTTTCTACGCGTTAAAACGCAGATTGCAAAAGCTCAAAAACGTGCTGTTTTGCTAAAATAAGCATTTTCAAGCATTTAGATCGTTGGAAATCGTTCAAATAGAAGCAATATTAATAAAAACGAATAATAAAAAATTCGTCGTTTTTATGCTGTTTTACGCGTTAAACGCAGAATAAAGCTCAAAACGTGCTGTTTTGCTAAAATAAGCATTTTCAAGCATTTTAGATCGCTGGAAATCGTTCAAATAGACGCAATATTAATAAAAACGAATAATAAAAATTTCGTCGTTTTATGTTGTTTTACGCGTTAAAACGCAGATTTAAAGCTCAAAACGTGCCGTTTTGCTAAAATACATTCTCGCTATTTTAGATCGTTGAAATCGTTCAAATAGAAGCAATATTAATAAAAAACGAATAATAAAAATTCGTCGTTTTATGCTGTTTTACGCGTTGTTCCAGACAAAGCTCAAAACGTGCTGTTTTGCTAAAATAAGCATTTTCTGCCATTTTAGATCGTTGGAAATCGTTCAAATAGACGCAACAAAAAATAAAAACGAATAACAAAAAATTTCGTCGTTTTTATGTTGTTTTACGCGCTAAAACGCAGAATAAAGCTCAAACGTGCTGTTTTGCTGTAAACAAAGCATTTTCAAGCATTTTAGATCGTTGAAATCGTTCAAATAGACGCAATATTAATAAAAAAACGAATAATAAAATTTCGTCGTTTTATGCTGTTTACGCGTTAAAACGCAGATTGAAGCTCAAAAACGTGCTGTTTTGCTAAATAAGCATTTTCAAGCATTTTAGATCGTTGAAATCGTTCAAATAGAAGCAATATTAATAAAAAACGAATAATAAAAAATTCGTCGTTTTATGCTGTTTTACGCGTTAAAAAACGCAGAATAAAGCTCAAAACGTGCTGTTTTGCTAATATAAACATTTTCAATCATTTTTAGATCGCTGAAATCGTTCAAATAGAAGCTAAATATTAATAAAAAAAACGAATAATAAAAAATTCGTCGTTTTTATGCTGTTTTACGCGTTAAAACGCAGATTAAAGCTCAAACGCTGTTTTGCTAAAAATAAGCATTTTCAAGCATTTTAGATCGCTGGAAATCGCTCAAATAGAAGCAATATTAATAAAAACGAATAATAAAAATTGTCGTTTTATGCTGTTTTACGCGTTAAAACGCAGATTAAAGCTCAAAACGTGCTGTTTCATAGAATAAGCATTTTCAAGCATTTTAGACGTTGGAAATCGTTCAAATAGACGCAATATTAATAAAAAAACGAATAATAAAAATTCGTCGTTTTATTGCTGTTTTACGCGTTAAACGCAGATTAAAAGCTCAAAACGCTGTTTTACAAAATAAGCATTTTCAAGCATTTTAGATCGTTGAAATCGTTCAAATAGAAGCAATATTAATAAAAACGAATAATTAAAAATTCGTCGTTTTATGCTGTTTTTACGCGGTAAAACGCAGGATTAAAAGCTCAAACGTGCTGTTTTGCTAAAATAAGCATTTTCAAGCATTTTAGATCGTTGAAATCGTTCAAATAGACGCAATATTAATAAAAAAAAACGAATAATAAAAAATTCGTCGTTTATGCTGTTTTACGCGTTAAACGGTGATTAAAAGCTCAAACGTGCTGTTTTGCTAAAATAAGCATTTTCAAGCATTTTAGATCGTTGAAATCGTTCAAATAGAAGCAATATTAATAAAAACGAATAATAAAATTTCCGTCGTTTTATGCTGGCGTTTTACGCGTTAAAACGCAACAAAGCTCGTAAAACGTGCTGTTTTGCTAAAATAAGCATTTTCAAGACGATCGTTGAAAATCGTTCAAATAGACGCAATATTAATAAAAAAAAAACGAATAATAAAAATGTCGTCGTTTTATGCTGTTTACGCGTTAAAACGCTGATTAAAGCTCAAAACGTGCTGTTTTGCTAAAATAAGCATTTTCAAGCATTTTAGATCGATGAAATCGTTCAAATAGACGCAATATTAATAAAAACGAATAATAAAAATTGTCGTTTTTATAAGCTGTTTTACGCGTTAAAACGCAGATTAAAAGCTCAAAACGTGCTGTTTTGCTAAAATAAGCATTTTCAAGCATTTTAGATCGTTGAAATCGTTCAAATAGACGCAATAAAAATAAAAAAAAAAAAACGAATAATAAAAATTTCGTCGTTTTATGCTGTTTTACGCGTTAAAACGTAGAATAAAGCTCTCAAAACGTGCTGCGTTTTTGCTAAAATAAGTATTTCAAGCATTTTAGATCGTTGAAATCGTTCAAATAGACGCAATATTAATAAAAAAACGAATAATAAAATTTCGTCGTTTTATGCTGTTTTACGCGTTAAAAACGGCAGATTAAAGCTCAAAACGTGCTGTTTTGCTAAAATAAGCATTTTCTGCCATTTTAGATCGTTGGAAATCGTTCAAATAGACGCAATATTAATAAAAAAACGAATAATGCGCAATTCGTCGTTTTATGCTGATTTACGCGTTAAAACGCAGATTAAAGCTCAAAAACGTGCTGTTTTTGCTAAAAAAAAAAATGGTTGTTTGTAAAGCAGGCTTTACATCGAGATGTTTACGTGATACCGCCTTATTGGTGATATAAGTTTTGTTTGTTGCAAATTGTTGTAACACTTCACTTGCACTCTGGCATTTTGTTTTACTGTTAGGCCTCTGCACACTACAAACTTTTTATCGGCCATAAAACATTCAACGAAAAACTTAACCGCACGAGAAAATCTCCATTCGTTTGTATGTCATAGAGTGAGAGAGACGGAAGATCGGTCAACTCACTCGAACGCTATGACTGGCACGGAATGACTGGCAGCGCTCGAGATGAGACGGAGATCGGTCCGTCTCTCTGGTTATAACGAGAGGGGTCGGAACACTGGCAGCGCTCGAGATGAGACGGAGATCGGTCCGTCTCTCTCTCTCTCGTTATAACGAGAGGGGGTATACCTGCGATCGACCCTCGCTCGTGACACAGTTTCTGAACCGGTCACCCGTAAACGATTTTAAAGACGTTATCACGTCAATAAGCATTTTCAAGCATTTTAGATCGTTGAAATCGTTCAAATAGACACAATATTAATAAAACGAATAATAAAAATTTCGTCGTTTTTATGCTGTTTTACGCGTTAAAACTCTGATTAAAGCTCAAAACGTGCTGTTTTGCTAAAATAAGCATTTTCTAAGCATTTTAGATCGCTTCGAAATCGTTCAAATAGAAGCTAAATATTAATAAAACGAATAATAAAATTCGTCGTTTTTATGCTGTTTACGCGTTAAAACGCAGATTAAAAGCTCAAACGTGCTGTCATGCAAAATACATTTTCAAGCATTTTAGATCGTTGAAATCGTTCAAATAGACGCGCAATATTAATAAAAACGAATAATAAAAATTTCGTCGTTTTATGCTGCTTTACGCGTTAAAAACGCAGAATAACGCTCAAAACGTGCTGTTTTTGCTAAAATACATTTTCAAGCATTTTAGATCGTTGAAATCGTTCAACAGACGCAATATTACTGTAAAACGAATAATAAAAATTGCCGTTTATGTTGTTTTACGCGTTAAAAACGCAGATTAAAGCTCAAAACGTGCTGTTTTGCTGCCAAGCATTTTCAAGCATTTTAGATCGTTGAAATCGTTCAAATAGACGCAATAAAAATAAAAAACGAATACGGTACCCCGTCGTTTTTATGTTGTTTTACGTTAAAACGCAGAATAAAGCTCAAAACGTGTTGTTTTGCTAAAATAAGCATTTTCAAGCATTTTAGATCGTTAAAATCGTTCAAATAGACGTTAATATTAATAAAAACGAATAATAAAAATTTCTGTCGTTTTATTGTCGCCGCGTTAAAAACGCAGATTAAAGCTCAAAACGTGCTGTTTTGCTAAATAAGCATTTTCAAGCATTTTGATCGTTGAAATCGTTCAACAGAAGCTAATATTAATAAAAACGAATAATAAAAAAATTCGTCGTTTTTATGCTGATTTTACGCGCTAAAACGCAGACAAAGCTCAAACGCGCTGTTTGCTAAAAAATACATTTTCAAGACGATCGCTGAACCGTTCAACAGACGCAATATTAATAAAAACGAATACGTAAATTTCGTCGTTTTATGTTTTACGCGTTAAAACTCTGATTAAAGCCTGCGCGCCGTTTTATAAAAATAAGCATTTTCAAGCATTTAGATCGTTGGAAATCGTTCAGATAGACGCAATATTAATAAAAAACGAATAATGTAAAATTCGTCGTTTTTATGCTGTTTTACGCTAAAACGCAGATTGCTCAAAACGTGCGCTGTTTTCAAAATAAGCATCTTTCGCTACGTTAGATCGTTGAAATCGTTCAAATAGAAGCAATATTAATAAAAAAAAACGAATAATAAAAATTCGTCGTTTTATGCTGTTTTACGCGTTAAAACGCAGATTAAAAGCTCAAACGTGCTGTTTTGCTAAATAAGCATTTTCAAGCATTTTAGATCGTTGAAATCGTTCAAATAGACGCAATATTAATAAAAACGAATAATAAAAATCTGTCGTTTTATGCTCTTTACGCGATAAAACGCAGATTAAAGCTCAAAACGTGCTGTTTTGCTAAATAAGCATTTTCAAGCATTTTAGATCGTTGGAAATCGTTCAAATAGGTGCCATGATAATAAAAAAAACGAATAATAAAAATTCGTCGTTTTATGCTGTTTTACGCGTTAAAACGCAGATTAAAGCTCAAAACGTGCTGTTTTATTAAAATAAGCATTTTCAAGCATTTTAGATTGCTGAAATCGTTCAAATAGAAGCAATATTAATAAAAAAACGAATAATAAAAAAAATTCGTCGTTTTTATGCTGTTTTTACGCGTTAAAACGCAGATTAAAAGCTCAAACGTGCTGTTTTGCTAAAATAAGCATTTTCAAGCATTTTAGATCGTTGAAACCGTTCAAATAGACGCAATATTACTGCCAAAAACGAATAATAAAAATTCGTCGTTTTATGCTGTTTTACGCGTTAAAACGCAGATTACAGCTCAAAACGTGCTGTTTTGCTAAAAATAAGCATTTTCAAGCATTTTAGATCGTTGAAATCGTTTAAATAGAAGCAATATTAATAAAAAAAACGAATAATAAAAATTCGTCATTTTTATGCTGTTTTACGTTAAAAACGCAGATTAAAAGCTCAAAACTTTTTTTTTTGCAAAAAAAAATTTTTTAAGCATTTTAATTTAAAATCGTTAAAAAAAGGCTTTAATAAAAACGAAAAAAAAACGTCGTTTTTATTTTTTCGCTTAAAACCGTTAAAGTCAAAAGGCTTTTTTAAAATAAAAAATTTTCGTTTTAGGTTAAACGTTAAAAGAAAATTAAAAAAAAACGTTAAAAAAATTTTCCTTTTTTTTGGGTTTGGAAAACGCGTTTAAAAAAAAATTTTTTGGTAAAAAAACTTTTAAGCTTTTGGTTTTTCCAAAAAGCAAATTTCAAAAAAAAAATTTCCTTTTAGTTTTTTTACGAAAAACGCAAAATAAAAGGGTTTTTTAAAATGCTTTTAAGCTTTTGTCGGGAAAAAATTTTAAATAAAGCTTTTTTAAAAAAAAATAAACCTTTTTTAGTTTTTTATTTTAAAAAGAAATTAAAAAAAAAAGGGTTTTTTAAAAAAATTTTGTTTTTTTAGTTTTAAAACGTTAAAAGAGAATAAATAAAAACGAAAAAAAAAAAATTTGCTTTTTAAGTTTTTAGCGTTAAAACGAAATTAAAGCTAAAAGGCGTTTTGCTCAAAAGCTTTTTAAGTTTTTAAAGGGAAAATTTCAAAAGCGTTTTAAAAAAAAAAAAAAAAAAAAAAATTTTTGTCGTTTTTTTTGTAATTAAAACCGTTTAAAAAAATCTGTTTTGTAATTTTTA
>NW_027048674.1:0-8253 GCF_025399875.1 Dalotia coriaria | reverse complement strand
GGGCGGCGCAGTTGAAGCGTCAGGCAACGCTGGAAATAATAAGCATTTTCAAGCATTTTAAATCGTTTGAAATCCGTTCAAATAGAAAACGCAGATTAAAGCTCAAAACGTGCTGTTTTCAAAATAAACATTTTCCGTAGCATTTAGATCGTTGAAATCGTTCAAATGGACGCAATATTAATAAAAAACGAATAGTAAAATTTCGTCGTTTTTTATGCTGTTTACGCGTTAAAACGTAGATTAAAGCTCAAAACGTGCTGTTTTGCTAAAATAAAAGCATTTTCAAGCATTTTTAGATCACGTTCAAATCGTTCAAATAGAAACTTAATGTGGCAAAACGAATGTAAAAATTCCGTCGTTTTTATGCTGTTTTTTTACGCGTTAAACGCAGATTAAAGCTCAAAACGTGCTGTTTTGCTAAAATAAGCATTTTCAAGCATTTTAGATCGTTGAAATCGTTTCCAAATAGACGCAATATTAATAAAAACGAATAATAAAAATTTCGTCACGTTTTTATGCTGTTTTAAGCGTTAAAACGCAGATTAAAACTCAAAACGTGCTGTTTGCTGAAATAAAAGCATTTTCAAGCATTTTAGATCGTTGAAATCGTTCAAAATAGAAGCAATATTAATAAAAACGAATAATAAAATTCGTCGTTTTATGCTGTTTTTACGCGTTAAACGCAGATTAAAGCTCAAAACGTGCTGTTTTGCTAAAATAAGCATTTTCAAGCATTTTAGATCGTTGAAATCGTTCAAATAGACGCAATATTAATAAAAACGAATAATAAAAATTTCGTCGTTTTACTGCTGTTTTACGCGTTAAAACGCAGAATAAACTCGAAACGTGCATTTTGCTTTAAAATAAAGCATTTTCAAGCATTTTGAATCGTTGAAATCGTTCAAATAGACGCAATATTAATAAAAACGAATAATAAAAAATTCGTCGTTTTTATGCTGTTTTACGCGTTAAAACGCAGATTAAAACTCAAAACGTGCTGTTTTGCTAAAATAAAAGCATTTTTCAAGCATTTTTAGATCGTTGAAATCGTTCAAACCAGACGCAATAATAAAAACGAATAGCCAAAAAAATTCGTGCGTTTTTATGCTGTTTTTACGCGTTAAAACGCAGATTAAAACTCAAAAGGTGCTGTTTGCTAAAATAAGCATTTTCAGCATTTAGATCGTTGGCGTCGTTCAAATAGAAGCAATATTAATAAAATACAAATAATAAAAATTCGTCGTTTTTATGCTGTTTTACGCGTTAAAACGCGAATTAAACTCAAAACATTGTTTGCGGCAGCATTTTCAAGCATTTTAGATCGTTGAAATCGTTCCAGAAATAAGAGCAATAATGGCAAACGAATGGCAAAAATTCAATGTTTTATGCTGTTTGCGGGTGAAACGCAGATTAAGGCTCAAAACGTGCTGTTTTGCTAAAATAAGCATTTTTCAAGCATTTTGATCGTTGAAATCGCGTTCAAATAGGCAATATTGGCAAAACGAATAATAAAAATTCGTCGTTTTTTATGCTGTTTTACGCGTTAAAACGCAGATTAAAGCTCAAAACGTGCTGTTTTGCTTTAAAATAAGCATTTTCAAGCATTTTTAGACCGTTGAAATCGTTCAAATAGAAGCAATATTAATAAAAACGAATAATAAAAATTCGTCGTTTTTACATGCTGTTTTACGCGTTAAAGGCGCAGATTAAAACTCAAGCGTCACGGCGCCAGCATTTTCAAGCATTTTAGATCGTTGAAATCGTTCAAATAGGAAGCAATATTAATAAAAACGAATAATAAAAATTCGTCGTTTTTATGCTGTTTTACGCGTTAAAACGTAGATTAAAATAAAACGTGCTGTTTTGCTAAAAATAAACATTTTCAAGCGTTTTGAACGTTAACGTCGTTTACGTTCAAAATAGACGCAATATTAATAAAACGAATAATACACAAAATTTCGTCGTTTTATGCTGTTTCTAAGCGTTAAAACGCAGTTAAAAATAAAACGTGCTGTTTTGCTAAAATAAGCATTTTCAAGCATTTTGAATCGTTGAAATCAGTTTCAATAGACGCAATATTAATAAAAACGAATAATAAAAATTCGTCGTTTTTATGCTGTTTTACGCGTTAAAACGCGGATTTATGCTCAAAACGTGCTGTCTTGCTAAAATAATCATTTTCAAACATTTTAGATCGTTGAAATCACGTTCAAATGAACACAATAGTAATAAAAACGAATAGCGAAAATTCGCGTGACATGCCATTTTACGCGTTAAAACGCAGATTAAAACTCAAAACGTATGTTTTGCTAAAATAAGCATTTTTCAAGCATTTTAGATCGTTGAAATCGTTCAAATAGACGCAAAGTAGTAATAAAACAAATAATAAAAAATTTGGTCGTTTTTAAGCTGTTTTACGCGTTAAAGAACGCAGATTAAAACTCAAAACGTGCTGTTTTTACAGCTAAAATAAGCATTTTCAAGCATTTTATATCGTTGAAATCGTTCAAATAGACGCAATATTAATAAAAACGAATAATAAAAATTCGTCGTTTTTATCTGTTTCGCGTTAAAACGCAGATTAAAAGCTCAAAACGTGCTGTTTTGCTAAAATAAGCATTTTCAAGATTTTAGAATCTTGAAAACGTTCAAATATGCGCAAATAAGAAAACGAATAATGTAAATTCGTCTTTGATTATGTTTTAGCGTTAAAACGCAGATTAAAGTTTCAAAACGTGCTGTTTTGCTAAAATAAAGCATTTTCAAGCATTTTTTGATCGTTGAAATCGTTTCAAGATACAATATTAAAAAAAAGAAATAATAAAAAATTCGTCGTTTTTATGCTGTTTTACCCCTTTAAAAACGCAGATTAAAACTCAAAACGTGCTGTTTTGCTAAAATAAGCATTTTCAAGCATTTTAGATCGTTGAAATCGTTCAAATAGACGCAATATTAATAAAAACGAATAATAAAAATTTCGTCGTTTTATGCTGTTTTACGCGTTAAAACGCAGATTAAAACTCAAAACGTGCTGTTTTGCGAAAATAACATTTTCAAGCTTTTTTAGATTGGGAAATCGTTCAAATAGACGCAATATTAATAAAAACGAATAATAAAAATTTCGTCGTTTTTATGCTGTTTTACGCGTTAAAACGCAGATTAAAACTCAAAACGTGCTGTTTTGCTAAAATAAGCTTTTTCAAGCATTTTAGATCGTTGAAATCGTTCAAATAGACGCAATTAATAAAAACGAATAATAAAATTTGCCGTTTTATGCTGTTTTACGCGTTAAAACGCGTTTAAAAAGCTCAAAACGTGCTGTTTTGCTAAAATAAGCATTTTCAAGCATTTTAGATCGTTGAAATCGTTCAAATAGAAGCAATATTAATAAAAAAAAAATAAAAAAAAATCGTCGTTTTATGCTGTTTTACGCGTTAAAACGCAGATTAAAGCTCAAAAGGGCTGTTTTGCTAAAATAATCATTTCAAGCATTTTAGATCGTTGAAATCGTTCAAATAGAACAATATTGATAAAAAACGAATAATAAAAATTTCGTCGTTTTTATGCTGTTTTACGCGTTAAAACGCAGATTAAGCTCAAAACGTGCTGTTTTGCTAAAATAAGCATTTTCAAGCATTTTAGATCGTTGAAATCGTTCAATAAAAGCAATATTAATAAAAAACAATAAAAAAAAATTTCGTCGTTTTATGCTGTTTTACGCGTTAAAACGCGGGATTAAACTCAAAACGTGCTGTTTTGCTAAAATAACATTTTCAAGCATTTTAATCGTTGAAATCGTTCAAATAGACGCAATATTAATAAAACAATAATAAAAAATTTCGTCGTTTTATGCTGTTTTACGCGTTAAAACGCAGATTAAAGCTCAAAACGTGCTGTTTTGTTTAAAAAGCATTTTCAAGCATTTTAGATCGTTGAAATCGTTCAAATAGAGCAATATTAATAAAAACGAATAATAAAATTTCGTCGTTTTATGCTGTTTTACGCGTTAAAACGCAGATTAAAGCTCAAAACGTGCTGTTTTGCTAAAATAAGCATTTTCAGCATTTTAGATCGTTGAAATCGTTCAAATAGGAGCAATATTAATAAAAACGAATAATAAAAATTCGTCGTTTTATGCTGTTTTACGCGTTAAAAACGCAGATTAAAGCTCAAAACGTGCTGTTTTGCTAAAATAAGCATTTTCAAGCATTTTAGATCGTTGAAATCGTTCAAATAGACGCAATATTAATAAAAACGAATAATAAAAATTTCGTCGTTTTTATGCTGTTTTACGCGTTAAAACGCAGATTAAAGCTCAAAACGTGCTGTTTTGCGAAAATAAGCATTTTCAAGCATTTTAGATTGTTGAAATCGTTCAAATAGACGCAATATTAATAAAGAACGAATAATAAAAATTTTCGTCGTTTTATGCTGTTTTACGCTTTAAAAACGCAGATTAAAGCTCAAAACGTGCTGTTTTGCTAAAATAAGCATTTTCAAGCATTTTAGATCGTTGAAATCGTTCAAATAGACGCAATATTAATAAAAACGAATAATAAAAATTTTGTCGTTTTATGCTGTTTTACGCGTTAAAACGCAGATTAAAGCTCAAAACGTGCTGTTTTGCTAAAATAAGCATTTTCAAGCATTTTAGATCGTTGAAGTCGTTCAAATAGAAGCAATTAATAAAAACAAATAATAAAAAATCGTCGTTTTATGCTGTTTTACGCGTTAAAACGCAGATTAAAAGCTCAAAACGTGCTGTTTTGCTAAAATAATCATTTTCAAGGATTTTAGATCGTTGAAATCATTCAAATAGAAGCAATATTAATAAAAACAAATAAAAAATTTCGTCCTTTTTATGCTGTTTTACGCGTTAAAACGCAGATTCAAGCTCAAAACGTGCTGTTTTGCTAAAATAAGCATTTTCAAGCATTTTAGATCGTTGAAATCGTGCAAATAGAAGCAATATTAATAAAAACGAATAATAAAAATTCGTCGTTTTTATGCTGTTTTACGCGTTAAAACGCAGATTAAAACTCAAAACGTGCTGTTTTGCTAAAATAATCATTTTCAAGCATTTTAGATCGTTGAAATCGTTCAAATAGACGCAATATTAATAAATAAACGAATAATCAAAATTTCGTCGTTTTTATGCTGTTTACGCGTTAAAACGCAGATTAAAGCTCAAAACGTGCTGTTTTGCTAAAATAAGCATTTTCAAGCATTTTAGATCGTTGAAATCGTTCAAATAGACGCAATATTAATAAAAACGAATAATAAAATTTCGTCGTTTTATGCTGTTTACGCGTTAAAACGCAGATTAAAGCTCAAAACGTGCTGTTTTGCTAAAATAAGCATTTTCAAACATTTTAGATCGTTGAAATCGTTCAAATAGAAGCAATAATAAAAACGAATAATAAAAATTCGTCGTTTTATGCTGTTTTACGCGTTAAAACGCAGATTAAAACTCAAAACGTGCTGTTTTGCTAAAATAAGCATTTTCAAGCATTTTAGATCGTTGAAATCGTTTCAAATAGACGCAATATTAATAAAAACGAATAATAAAAATTTCGTCGTTTTATGGTGTTTTACGCGTTAAAACGCAGATTAAAAGCTCAAAACGTGCTGTTTTGCTAAAATAAGCATTTTCAAGCATTTTAGATGTTGAAATCGTTCAAATAGAAGCAATATTAATAAAAACGAATAATAAAAATTCGTCGTTTTATGCTGTTTTACGCGTTAAAACGCAGATTAAAAGCTCAAAACGTGCTGTTTTGCTAAAATAAGCATTTTCAAGCATTTTAGATCGTTGAAATCGTTCAAATAGACGCAATATTAAAAAAAAACGGATAATAAAAATTTGTCGTTTTTATGCTGTTTTACGCGTTAAAACGCAGATTAAAGCTCAAAACGTGCTGTTTTGCTAAAATAAGCATTTTCAAGCATTTTAGATCGTTGAAATCGTTCAAATAGACGCAATATTAATAAAAACGAATAATAAAAATTCGTCGTTTTTATGCTGTTTTACGCGTTAAAACGCAGATTAAAGCTCAAAACGTGCTGTTTTGCTAAAATAAGCATTTTCAAGCATTTTAGATCGTTGAAATCGTTCAAATAGAAGCAATATTAATAAAAACGAATAATAAAATCGTCGTTTTTATGCTGTTTTACGCGTTAAAACGCAGATTAAAACTCAAAACGTGCTGTTTTGCTAAAATAATCATTTTCAAGCATTTTAGATCGTTGAAATCGTTCAAATAGAAGAAATATTAATAAAACAAATAATAAAATATTCGTCGTTTTATGCTGTTTTACGCGTTAAAACGCAGATTAAAGCTCAAAACGTGCTGTTTTGCTAAAATAAGCATTTTCAAGCTTTTTTAGATCGTTGAAATCGTTCAAATAGACGCAATATTAATAAAAACGAATAATAAAAATTCGTCGTTTTATGCTGTTTTACGCGTTAGAACGCAGATTAAAGCTCAAAACGTGCTGTTTTCTAAAATAATCATTTTCAAGCATTTTAATCGTTAAATCGTTAAATAGAAGCAATATTAATAAAACAAATAATAAAAATTCGTCGTTTTATGCTGTTTTACGTTAAAACGCGTTAAAAAAACGTGCTGCTTTGTTTAAATAAGCATTTTCAAGCATTTTAGATCGTTGAAATCGTTCAAATAGAAGCAATATTATTAAAACTAAATAAAAATTCGTCGTTTATGCTGTTTTACGCGTTAAAACGCAGATTAAGCCAAATGCTGTTTTGCTTAAAAAAGCATTTAGATCGCTGAAATCGTTCAAATAGAGTATATTAATAAAAACGAATAATAAAATTTCGTTTTATGCTGTTTTACGCTAAAACGCAGATTGCTCAAAACGTGCTGTTTTATAAATAATCATTTTCAAATTTTAGATCGTTAAATGTTCAATTAGACGCTAATATTAATAAAAACGAATAAAAAAATTTTGTCGCTTTTATGCTGTTTTAAGTTAAAACGCATGATTAAAACTCAAAAAGGGTTTTGCTAAAATAAGCATTTTCAAAGCATTTTATCGTGAAATCGTTCAAATAGAAGAATTATTAATAAAAACGAATAATAAAATTCGTTTTTATGCGTTTTACGCATTAAACGAGATTAAAAGCTCAAACGTGCTGTTTTGAAAATAATCATTTTCAAGAATTTTAGATCGTTGAAATCGTTCAAATGACGCAATTAATAAAAACGTAATAAAATTTTCGTTTTAATGTTGTTTTGGGAAAACGCAGATTAAAGCTCAAAACGTGTTTAAAATAAGTATTTTCAAGCATTTTAGATCGCTGAAATCTTCAAATAGACGCAATATTAATAAAATAATAATAAAATTTCTGTCGTTTAATGCTGTTTTACGCGTAAACGTAGATTAAAAACTTAAAAACGTGCTGTTTTTTTAAAATAAGCATTTTCAAGCAATTTAGATCGTTGAAATCGTTCAAATAGAAGCAATATTAATAAAACGAATAATAAAAATTCGTCGTTTTTATGTGTTTACGCGTTAAAACGCAGATTAAACTAAAAAACGTGCTGTTTTGCAAAATAATCATTTTAAAGATTTTTAGATCGTTGAAATCGTTCAAATAGACGCAATATTAAAAAAAAACGAATATTAAAAAATTTCGTCGTTTTATGCGTTTTACGCGTTAAAAACGCAGATTAAAGCCTCAAAACGTGCTGTTTTGCTAAAATAACATTTTCAAAGCATTTTAAAATCGTTGAAATCGTTCAAATAAAGCAATTTAATAAAACGAATAATAAAAATTCGTCGTTTTATACTGTTTTACGCGTCAAAATGCAGATTAAAGCTCAAAACGTGCTGTTTTGCTAAAATAAGCATTTTCAAACATTTTAGATTGTTGAAATCGTTCAAATAGAAGCAATATTAATAAAAACGAATAATAAAAAATTCTTTTATGCTTTTTTACGCGTTAAAACGCAGATTAAAGCTAAAAACGTGTGTTTTGCTAAAATAAGCATTTTAAAAACATTTTAGATCGTTGAAATGTTCAAATAGACGCATTATGATAAAAACGAATAATAAAAATTCTCGTTTTATGCTGTTTTACGCGTTAAACGCAGTTTAAAAACTCAAAACGTGCTGTTTTGCTAAAATTAGCATTTTAAGCATTTTAGATCGTTGAAATCGTTCAAATAGACGCAATATTAAATAAAACGAAAATAAAAATTTTTCTTTTTGCAAAAAAGCGAAAAAACC
>NW_027048673.1:0-8258 GCF_025399875.1 Dalotia coriaria | reverse complement strand
AATGCTTGAAAATGCTATTTTAGCAAAACAGCACGTTTTGAGCTTTAATCTGCGTTTAACGCGTAAACAGCATAAAACGACGATTTTTATTATTCGTTTTATTATATTGCTTCTATTTGAACGATTTCAACGATTAAAATGCTTGAAAATGCTTATTTCAGCAAACAGCACGTTTTGAGCTTTAATCTGCGTTTTAACGCGTAAACAGCATAAAACGACGAATTTTTATTATTCGTTTTATTAATATTGCTCATTTGAACGATTTCAACGATCTAAAATGCTTGAAAATGCTTATTTTGGCAAAACAGCACGTTTTGTTTTAATCTGCGTTTTAACGCGAAAAACAGCATAAAACGACGAATTTTTATTATTCGTTTTTATTAATATTGCTTCTATTTGAACGATTTCAACGATCTAAAATGCTTGAAAATGCTTATTTTAGCAAAACAGCACGTTTTGAGCTTTATTCTGCGTTTTAACGCGAAAAACAGCATAAAAACGACGAATTTTTTGCATTCGTTTTATTAATATTGCTTCTATTTGAACGATTTCAACGATCTAAAATGCTTGAAAATGCTTATTTTAGCAAAACAGCACGTTTTGAGCTTTAATCTGCGTTTTAACGCGTAAAACAGCATAAAAACGACGAATTTTTATTATTCGTTTTTATTAATATTGCTTCTATTTGAACGATTTCAACGATCTAAAATGCTTGAAAATGCTTATTTTAGCAAAACAGCACGTTTTGAGCTTTTAATCTGCGTTTTAACGCGTAAAACAGCATAAAAACGACGAATTTTTATTATTCCGTTTTTATTAATATTGCTTCTATTTGAACGATTTCAACGATGTAAAATGCTTGAAAATGCTTATTTTAGCAAAACAGCACGTTTTGAGCTTTAATCTGCGTTTTAACGCGTAAAACAGCATAAAACGACGAATTTTTATTATTCGTTTTTATTAATATTGCTTCTCTATTTGAACGATTTCAACGATCTAAAATGCTTGAAAATGCTTATTTTAGCAAAACAGCACGTTTTGAGCTTTAATATGCGTTTTAACGCGTAAAACAGCATAAAAACGACGAATTTTTATTATTCGTTTTTATTAATATTGCTTCTATTTGAACGATTTCAACGATCTAAAATGCTTGAAAATGCTTATTTTAGCAAAACAGCACGTTTTGAGCTTTAATCTGCGTTTTAACGCGTAAAACAGCATAAAACGACGAATTTTTATTATTCGTTTTTATTAATATTGCGTCTATTTGAACGATTTCAACGATCTAAAATGCTTGAAAATGTTTTATTTTAGCAAAACAGCACGTTTTGAGCTTTAATCTGCGTTTTAACGCGTAAAACAGCATAAAAACGACGAATTTTTATTATTCGTTTTTATTAATATTGCGTCTATTTGAACGATTTCAACGATCTAAAATGCTTGAAAAATGCTTATTTTAGCAAAACATCACGTTTTGAGCGCTTTAATCTGCGTTTTAACGCGTAAAAACAGCATAAAAATGACGAATTTTTTATTATTCGTTTTATTAATATTGCTTCTATTTAAAACGATTTCAACGATCTAAAATGCTTGAAAATGCTTATTTTAGCAAAAAACAGCACGTTTTGAGTTTTAATCTCGCGTTTCAGCGTAAAACAGCATAAAAAACGACGAAATTCTTTTTATTATTCGTTTTGACGTGATAACGTCTTAAAATCGTTTTACGGGTGACCGGTTCAGAAATCAGGCGCGAGTGGCCTCACGAGGCCGATCGCAGGTATACCCCCTCTCGTTATAAATCCATAGGCCCGCACAATTCGCTACAAACTTTTATCGGCCGATATTTTGATCGGTTACTGTGAGCGCGCACACTACGCCAACTAAACAGTTGCGGGTGGTGAGTGCGTACACTAGACAACAGTCGGCCGACTGCACCAATACCTGGAGCGAACTAAATTGACTGTCGGCCGACTAAACACCGGTCATTGTGCGCGCTTGCGACGAGCTCCATACTGATATCGCAGTCGGCCGATAGTTAGCCTGGTTGGCCGATAGTTTAGTTTTGAACGCAGTTGGGTAGCCCATCAAACTTGTTTATCGGCCGATACAAAATCGTTGTAGGTAGAATGCGGACTCTGCATACATCTTCATACTGATTATAAGTCCGACCAAACTATCGATAAAAAGTTTGTAGTGTGCGGGGAGCCTTAGTTTCGCTGCTGAATGTTTAACAGTAAAACAAAATGTAAGTGCAAGTGAAGTGTTAGGCTCCCCGCACACTACAAAACTTTTATCGGCCGATAGTTTGTCGGGCTTATAATCAGTATGAAGATGTATGCAAGTCCGCATTCTACCTACAACGATTTTGTATCGGCCAATAAACAAGTTTGATGGGCTACCCAACCGCGTTCAAAATCCAAAACTATCGGCCAACCAGGCCAACCATCGGCCGACTGCGATATCAGTATGGAGCTTCGTCGCAAGCGCGCACAATGACCGATTGTTTAGTCGGCCGACTTTGATCAATTTAGTCTGCCGGTATTGCGCAGTCGGCCGAGTTGTTCAGTGTGCACTCATCACAAAACCCAACTGTTTAGTTGGCGTAGTGCGCGCGCCTACGCAGCCCAACCTGATCAAAAATTATCGGGCTTCGATAAAAGTTTGTAGTGCGCGGGGAGCCTTACAACAATCTCAAAATCAAAACAAAACTCTTATATCACTCAATAAGACGTTATCACCGTAAAACATCCTGATCGTAAAACCTACCTTTACAAAACAACCATTTTAATACCATTGCTCTATTTGAACGGGATTCCCAACGGATCTTAAAAAATGCTTTGAAAATGCTTTATTTTAGCAAAACAGCACGTTTTGAGCGCCTTTAATCTGCGTTTTAACGCGTAAAATGTTACTAAAAAAAACGACGAATTTTTATTATTCGTTTTATTTATATTGCGTCTATTTTGAAACGATTTCCAATCGATCTAAAAATGCTTGAAAATGCTTATTTTAGCAAAACAGCACGTTTTGAGCTTCATTCTGCGCCGCGAACGCGTAAAATGTTACAAAACGACGAAATTTTATTATTCGTTTTATTTTATTGCGTCTACTCTGAACGATTTCCAACGATCTAAAATGCTTGAAAATGCTTATTTTAGCAAAAACAGCACAAATGCTTTGAGTTTTAATCTGCGTTTTAACGCGCAAAACAGCATAAAAAACGACGAATTTTTATTATTCGTTTTATTAATATTGCTTCTATTTGAACGATTCTCAACGATCTAAAATGCTTGAAAATGTTATTTTAGCAAAAACAGCACGTTTTGAGCTTTAATCATAGTTTTAACGCGTAAAACAGCATAAAAACGACGAAATTTTTATTATTTGTTTTTACTACTATTGCGTCTATTTGAAACGATTTCAAACGGATCTAAAATGTGTTTTGAAAAGCGTATTCTTTTAGGCAAAACAGCATCGTTTTGAGCTTTTAATCTGCGTTTTAACGCGTAAAACAGCATGTGTCTACTAAATTTTTATTATTCGTTTTTTATTTAATATTGCTTCTATTTGAACGATTTCAACGATCTAAAATGCTTGAAAATGCTTATTTTAGCAAAACAGCACGTTTTGAGCTTTAATTGCGTTTTAACGCGTAAAACAGCATAAAAACGACGAATTTTTTATTATCTGTTTTTATTAATATTGCTTCTCATTTGGAACGATTTCAACGATCTAAAAATGCTTGAAAATGCTTATTTTAGCAAAACAGCACGTTTTGAGCTTTAATCTGCCTTTAACGCGTAAAACATCATAAAAACGACGAAATTTTTATTATTCGACAGCAAAAAAACGACGAAATTTTTATTACCTTTTTTATTAATATTGCGTCTATTTGGTTTTCCCAACGATCTAAAATGCTTGAAAATGTTTTATTTTAGCAAAACAGCACTTTTTGAGTTTTATTCTGCGTTTTAACGGGGAAAAAACAGCAAAAAAAGGGACGAAATTTTTTTTAAATTCTTTTTTTATTAATATTGCGTCTATTTGAACGATTTCAACGATCTAAAATGCTTAAAAATGTTTTATTTTAGCAAAACAGCACGTTTTGAGCTTTATTCTGCTTTTTAACGCGAAAAACAGAAAAACGACAAAATTTTTTATTATTCGTTTTTTTTTTTTTGGGGGCGACTATTTGAACGTTTTCCCCAAGGGATTTTAAAATGTTTTCGGGAAAATGTTTATTTTGAAAACAGCACGTTTTGTTTTTTTAATCTGCGTTTTAACGTTTAAAAAACAGCAAAAAAAACGACGAAATTTTTATTTTTCGTTTTTATTAATATTGTTTCTATTTGAACGATTTCAACGATCTAAAATGCTTGAAAATGCTTATTTTTTAAAAACAGCACTTTTTGAGCTTTAATCGGGTTTTTTAACGCGTAAAACAGCAAAAAAAACGACAAATTTTTTTATTATTCTTTTTATTAATATTGCTTCTATTTGAACGTTTTTCAACGATCAAAAAATGCTTTTTTAGCAAAACAGCACGTTTTATTTTTAATCGGGTTTTTAACGCGAAAACGGGCAAAAAAACAAAGAAATTTTTTATTTTTCGTTTTTATTAATATTGCGTCTATTTGAACATTTAAAAGATCAAAAATGCTTGAAAATGCTTTTTTAGCAAAAAAACCCCGTTTTGAGTTTTAATCTGCGTTTTAACGCGAAAAAACAGCATAAAAGCGACAAATTTTTTATTTTTCCCGTTTTTATTAATATTGCTTCTTTTTGGGAACGATTTAAAACGATCAAAAAATGCTTAAAAAATGTTTTATTTTAAAAACAGCACGTTTTGAGTTTAATCTGCGTTTTAACTCGTAAAACAGCAAAAAAAACGCCGAATTTTGTATTATTTTTTTTTTATTAATATTGCGTCTATTTAAAAGGGGATTTCAACGATTTTAAAATGTTTAAAAATGCTAATTTTAGCAAAACAGCACGTTTTGAGTTTTTTCCCCCCCGCGTTTTAACGCGAAAAACAGCATAAAAACGACAAATTTTTTTATTTTTCCCTTTTTTTTAAATATTGCTTCTTTTTAAAAACGATTTCAACGATCAAAAAATGCTTGAAAATGTTTTTATTTTAGAAAAACGGCACGTTTTGAGTTTTTATTCTGCTTTTTAAGGGCAAAAAAAAGCAAAAAAAACGACAAAATTTTTTTATTATTCTTTTTTTATTAATATTGCGTCTATTTGAGCGATTTCAAGGGGATTAAAATGTTTGGGAAAATGCTTATTTTCCCAAAACAGCACGTTTTGAGCTTTAATCTGCTTTTTAACGCGAAAAGGAAAAAAAAGACGAATTTTATTATTCTTTTTTTATTAATATTGTTTTTTTTTAAAACGATTTCAACGATCTAAAATGCTTGAAAATGCTTTTTTTGAAAACAGCACGTTTTAAAAGCTTTAATTGCTTTTTAACGCAAAAACAGCAAAAAAAACGACGAATTTCTATTATTCTTTTTTTATTAATATTGCGTCTATTTGAACGTTTTCCCCAGGGGATTAAAAATGCTTGAAAATGCTTATTTTAGAAAAAACAGCACTTTTTGAGTTTTAATCTGCGTTTTAACGCGTAAAACAGCATAAAAGCGACAAATTTTTTTATTATTCTTTTTTTATTAATATTGTTTCCCTTATTTAAAACGATTTCAACGATCTAAAATGTTTGAAAATGTTTTATTTTAACAAAACAGCACGTTTTGAGTTTTAATCTGCTTTTTCCCCAAAACAGCAAAAAAACGTCAAATTTTTTTTTATTATTCTTTTTTATTAATATTGCGTCTTTTGAACGATTTCAACGATCTAAAATGTTTTTGAAAATGCTTATTTTAGCAAAACAGCACGTTTTATTTTAATCTGCGTTTTAACGCGAAAAAAGTTCAAAAACGACAAATTTTTTATTATTCGTTTTTTTTAAATATTGCTTTTTATTTGAACGTTTTCCCAACGTTTCCAAAATGCTTAAAAAATGCTTATTTTAAAAAGGAAATTTTTGAGTTTTTTATTCTGCGTTTTAACGCGAAAAAACAGCATAAAACGACGAAATTTTTATTATTCGTTTTTATTAATATTGCGTCTATTTGAGCGATTTAAAACGATCTAAATTCCGGAAAATGTTTTATTTTAGAAAAAACAGCACGTTTTGAGTTTTAATCTGCGTTTTAACGCGAAAAAAGAGCATAAAAACGTCGAATTTTTTATTATTCTTTTTTTATTAATATTGCGTCTATTTAAAGGGATTTCAACGATCTAAAATGCTTATTGAGAAAAAACAGCACGTTTTGAGTTTTAATCTGCTTTTTTAACGCGAAAAACAGCATTTTACGAATTTTTATTATTGTTTTAAATTTTTTTTATTTGAACGATTTCAACGTTTCAAAATGCTTAAAAAATGCTTATTTTAGAAAAAAACGGCACGTTTTGAGTTTATTCTGCGTTTTAACGGAAAAAAACAGCAAAAAAACGACAAAATTTTTTTATTATTCTTTTTTATTAATATTGCCCCCTTATTTGAGGGGGATTTCAAGGGGATTTTTAAAATGCTTGAAAATGTTTTTTTTTAGAAAAAACAGCACGTTTTGAGTTTTAATCTGCGTTTTAACGCGTAAACAGCTTTAACAATGACAAATTTTTTATTTTTCGTTTTTATTAATATTGCTTCTATTTAAACGATTTCAACGATTAAAATGCTTGAAAATGCTTATTTTAAGAAAAAACAGCACGTTTTGTTTTTTTAACTGCGTTTTAACGCGAAAAAACAGCATAAAAACGACGAAATTTTTATTATTCGTTATTTATTAATATTGCTTCTTTTTTGAACGTTTTCAACGATCAAAAAAATGCTTGAAAATGCTTTTTTTTTAGCAAAACAGCACGTTTTGAGCTTTAATCTGCGTTTTAAGGGAAAACAGCATAAAAACGACGAATTTTTTTTTTCTTTTTTTAATAAAGCCTAGGAAAATTTAAACCGATCAAAACCCACGTTTTTTTTTTGAAAAACAGCACGTTTTGTTTTTTATTCTGCGTTTTAACGCGAAAAACAGCAAAAAAAGGGAAAAAAATTTTTTTTTCCCGTTTTTATTTTTTTTGGGCGTCTTTTTTGAACGTTTTCCCAACGATCAAAAAATGCTTGAAAATGCTTTTTTTTACAAAACAGCACGTTTTGAGTTTTAATCGGGTTTTTTAACGCGTAAAACAGCAAAAAAACGACGAATTTTATTATTCTTTTTTAAATTAATATTGTTTATTTAAAACGTTTTCCCAACGATCTAAAAATGCTTGAAAATGCTTATATTAGAAAAAACAGCACTTTTAAAAAGCTTTAATCTGCGTTTTAACGCGAAAAACAGCATAAAACGACAAAATTTTTAAATTTTGGGTTTTATTAATATTGTTTCTTTTGGAACGATTTCAACGATCTAAAAATGTTTGAAAATGCTTATTTTAACAAAACAGCACGTTTTGAGTTTTTTAATCTGCGTTTTAACTCGAAAAAACAGCAAAAAAAACGACAAATTTTTTTATTATTCGTTTTTATTAATATTGATTTTTTTGGAACATTTCAACGATCAAAAATGTTTGAAAATGCTTTTTTAAAAAAAACAGCATGTTTTGTTTTTTAATCTGCTTTTAAACCGCGAAAAAACAGCAAAAAAAACGACAAAATTTTTTATTATTCGTTTTTATTAATATTGCGTCTATTTGAAGGGATTGCAACGATCTAAAATGTTAAAAAATGCTTTTTTTTAGCAAAAACAGCTTTTGAGTTTTAATTGCGTTTTAAGGGTAAAAAAAAAAACCCCCACGAATTTTTTTTATTCTTTTTTATTTTTTGCTTCTATTTGAACGATTTCAACGATCTAAAATGCTTGAAAATGTTTTTTTTAAAAAAACAAGTTTTGAGCTTTAATCTGCTTTTTTAACTGAAAAACAGCAAAAAACGATAAATTTTTTTTTTCCCGTTTTTATTAATATTGTTTCAAATTTGAACGATTTCAACGATCAAAAAATGTTTAAATGCTATTTTAGAAAAACAGCACGTTTAGAGTTTTAATCTGGTTTCAACGCGAAAAACAGCATAAAAACGACAAATTTTTTTATTTTTCCCTTTTTTTATTAATAGGTCCTATTTGAACGATTTCAACGATCAAATTGGGCTTGAAAATGCTTATTTTAGAAAACAGCATGTTTTGAGTTTTAAT
>NW_027048672.1:0-8268 GCF_025399875.1 Dalotia coriaria | reverse complement strand
AAAGGGCCCTTTAAGTTTTTTAAATCGCCAAAAAAACGCGTTTTATCGCGCTTCAAAACCGTGCTGTTTTGCTAAAATAAGCATTTTAAGCATTTTAGATCGTTGAAATCGTTCAAATAGACGCAATATTAATAAAAACGAATAATAAAAATTTATCGTTTTATGCTGTTTTACGCGTTAAAACGCTGTTTAAAAAGCTCAAAACGTGATGTTTTGCTAAAATAAGATTTTAAACATTTTAGATCGTTGAAATCGTTCAAATAGACGCAATATTAATAAAAACGAATAATAAAAATTCGCGTTTTATGCTGTTTTACGCGTTAAAACGCAGATTAAAGCTAAAAACGTGCTGTTTTGCTAAAATAAGCATTTTCAAGCATTTTAGATCGTTGAAATCGTTCAAATAGAAGCAATATGAATAAAAACGAATAATAAAATTTCGTCGTTTTATGCTTTTTACGAAAAAAACGCAGATTAAAGCTCAAAACGTGCTGTTTTGTTTAAAATAAGCATTTTCAAGCATTTTAGATCGTTGAAATCGTTTAAATAGAAGCAATATTAATAAAAACGAATAATAAAAATTCGCCATTTTTATGTTGTTTTACGCGTTAAAACGCAGATTAAAGCTCAAAACGTGCTGTTTTGCTAAAATAAGCATTTTCAAGCATTTAGATCGTTGAAACCCGTTCAAATGGACGCAATATTAATAAAAACGAATAATAAAAATTTCGTCTTTTTTATGCTGTTTACGCGTTAAAACGCAGATTAAAGCTCAAAACGTGCTGTTTTGCTAAAATAAGCATTTTCAAGCATTTTAGATCGGGGAAACGTTCAAATAGAAGCAATATTAAAAAAAAACGAATAATAAAAAATACGTCGTTTTATGTGTTTTACGCGTTAAACGCAGATTAAAGCTCAAAACGGCGTTTTGCTAAAATAAGCATTTTCAAGCATTTTAGATCGTTGAAATCGTTCAAATAGACGCAATATTAATAAAAAACGAATAATAAAAATTTCGTCTTTTTTAAAAGTTGTTTTACGCGTTAAAACGCAGAATAAAAGCTCAAAACGTGCTGTTTTGCTAAAATAAGCATTTTCAAGCATTTTAGATCGTTGAAATCGTTCAAATAGAAGCAATATTAATAAAAACGAATAATAAAAATTCGTCGTTTTATGCTGTTTTACGCGTTAAAACGCAGTTTAAAAAGCTCAAAACGTGCTGTTGTGCTAAAATAGGCATTTTCAAGCATTTTAGATCGCGGAAATCGTTCAAATAGGCGCAATATTAATAAAAAAAAACGAATAATAAAAATTCGTGTTTTATGCTGTTTTACGCGTTAAAACGCAGATTAAAGCTCAAAACGTGCTTTTTTGCTAAAATAAGCATTTTCAAGCATTTTAGATCGTTGGAAATCGTTCAAATAGAAGCAATAAAATAAAAACGAATAAAAAAAAATTCGTCGTTTTATGTTGTTTTACGCGTTAAAACGCAGTTTAAAAAGCTCAAAACGGCTGTTTTGCTAAAATAAGCATTTCAAGCATTTTAGATTGTTGAAATCGTTTAAATAGAAGCAATATTAATAAAAACGAATAATAAAAATTCGTCATTTTATGCTGTTTTACGCGTTAAAACGCAGATTAAAAGCTCAAAACGTGCTGTTTTTGCTAAAATAAGCATTTACCGAGCATTTTAGATCGTTGGAAATCGTTTCAAATAGACGCAATATTAATAAAAACGAATAATAAAAATTTCGTCATTTTTATGTGCTGTTTTACGCGTTAAAACGCAGATTAAAGCTCAAAAACGTGCTGTTTTGCTAAATAAGCATTTTCAAGCATTTTTAGATCGTTGAAATCGTTCAAATAGACGCAATATTAATAAAACGAATAATAAAAATTTCGTCGTTTTTGTAGTTTTACGCGTTAAAACGCAGAATAAAACTCAAAACGTGCTGTTTTGCTAAAATAAAGCATTTTCAAGCATTTGATCCCGTTGAAATCGTTCAAATAGAAGCAATATTAATAAAAACGAATAATAAAAATTCGTCGTTTTTATGCTTTTGTTTTACGCGTTAAAACGCAGATTAAAGCTCAAAACGTGCCTGTTTTGCTAAAATAAACATTTTCAAACATTTTAGATCGTTGAAATCGGTTTCAAATAGAAACAATATTAATAAAAAACGAATAATAAAAAAATTCGTCGTTTTTATGCTGTTTACGCGTTAAAACGCAGATTAAAGCTCAAAACGATGCTGTTTTTGCTAAAATAAACATTTCGGCATTTTAGATCGTTTGAAATCGTTCAAATAGACGCAATATTAATAAAAAACGCGGGAATAATAAAAATTCGTCGTTTTTAGCTGCTGTTTTACGCGTTAAAACGCAGATTAAAGCTCAAAACGTGCTGTTTTGCTAAAATAAAGCATTTTTCAAGCATTTTAGATCGTTGAAATCGTTCAAATAGACGCAATATTAATAAAAACGAATAATAAAAATTCGTGTCGGTTTTCATGCTGTTTACGCGTTAAAACGCAGATTAAAGCTCAAAACGTGCTGTTTTGCTAAAATAAGCATTTTCAAGCATTTTAGATCGTTGTAATCGTTCAAATAGAAGCAATATGAATAAAAACGAATAATAAAAATTTCGTCGTTTTATGTTGTTTTACGCGTTAAAACGCAGATTAAAAGCTCAAAACATTAACGCTGCGATAAAGCATTTTTCAAGCATTTTTAGATTGTTGAAATCAGAACAAATGACAAATATTAATAAAAACGGAATATAAAAATTCGTCGAACAGCATGCTGTTGCTACGCGTTAAAACGCAGATTAAAAAGCTTTAAAACGTGCTGTTTTGCTAAAATAAAGCATTTTCAAGCATTTTAGATCGTTGAAATCGTTCAAATAGACGCAATATTAATAAAAAGCGAATAATAAAAATTTCGTCATTTTTATGCTGTTTTGCCGTTGAAACGCGAATTCAAAGCGCAAAACGTGCTGTTTTAGCACAAAATAAGCATTTTTCAAGCATTTTGAGATAGAACAGGGAAGTAAGTTCAAATGGGCGCAATATTAATAAAACAGATAATAAAAATTTCGTCGTTTTTATGCTGTTTTACGCGTTAAAACGCAGAATAAAACTCAAAACGTGCTGTTTTTGCTAAAATAAGCATTTTCAGAAACATTTTAGATCCGTTAGAAATCAGTTTCAAATGAAACTTAATATTAATAAAACAGATAATAAAAATTCGTCGTTTTATGCTGTTTTACGCGTTAAAACACAGATTAAAGCTCAAAACGTGCTGTTTTAGCACAAAATAAGCATTTTCAAGCATTTTAGATCGTTGAAATGTTGATGGGCCTGTATTAATAAAAACGAATAATAAAAATTCGTCGTTTTATGCTGTTTTGCGTTAAACGCAGATTAAAGCTCAAAACGTGCTGTTTTGCTAAAATAAGCATTTTCAAAGCATTTTAGATCATTCAAATAGAAGCAATATGAATAAAAACGAATAATAAAAATTTCGTCGTTTTTATGTTGTTTTGCGTTAAAAACGCGATTAAAGCTCAAAACGTGCTGTTTTGCTAAAATAAGCATTTCAGCATTTTTGATTGTTTGAAATCGTTTAAATGACGTAATAAAAACGAATAATAAAAATTCGTATTTTGTGCCATTTTTACGCGTTAAAACGCAGAGATAAAAGCTCAAAACGTGCTGTTTTGCTAAAATAAGCATTTTCAAGCATTTTTGAATCGTTGAAATCGTTTCAAATAGAAGCAATATTAATAAAAACGAATAATAAAAATTCATCGTTTTTGTAACTTGTTTTACTTAAAACGCAGATTAAAGCCAAAACGTGCTGTTTTGCGCAAAATAAGCATTTTTCGGCGCATTTTGGGTGTTGAAATCGTTCAAATAGAAGCAATATTAATAAAGCGAATAATAAAAAATTCGTCGTTTTTATGCTGTTTTACGCGTTAAAACGCAGATTAAAACTCAAAACGTGCTGTTTTTGCTAAAATAAGCATTTCAAGCATTTTAGATCGTTGAAATCGTTCAAATATAGACGCAATATTAATAAAAACGAATAATAAAAATTCGTCGTTTTTTAGCCTTGTTTTACGCGTTAAAACGCAGATTAAAAACTCAAACGTGCTGTTTGCTTTAAAATAAAGCATTTTCGGCATTTTGGTCGTTGAAATCGTTCAAATAGACGCAATGTTAATAAAAAACGAATATAAAGAATTTCAGTGTTTTTATGCTGTTTTACGCGTTAAACGCAGATTAAAACCTCAAAACGATGCTGTTTTGCTAAAATAAGCATTTTCAAGCATTTTAGATCGTTTATGATGGATTTCCGATAGAAACAATATGAATAAAACGAATAATAAAAAGAAATTTCGTCGTTTTATGTTGTTTTACGCGTTAAAACGCAGATTAAAGCTCAAAACGTGCTGTTTTGCTAAAATAAGCATTTTCAAGCATTTTAGATTGTTGAAATCGTTTAAATAGAAGCAATATTAATAAAAACGAATAATAAAAAAGTGCGTCATTTTATGCTGTTTACGCGTTAAAACGCAGATTAAAAGCTCAAAACGCTGTTTTGCTAAAATAAGCATTTTTCAAACATTTTGATCGGTGAAATCATTCGGAAATAGACGCAATATTAATAAAACAGATAACGTAAAAATTTCGTCATTTTTTATGCTGTTTTGCGCGTTAAAACGCAGATTAAAGCTCAAAGGCGCTGTTTTGCTAAAATAAGCATTTTCAAGCATTTTAGATCGTTGAAATCGTTCCGTGGGCGCAATAATGTAAAAACAGATAATAAAAATTTCGTCGTTTTTTATGCTGTTTTACGCGTTAAAACGCAGAATAAAGCTCAAAACGATGCTGTTTTTGCTTCAAAATAAGCATTTTCAAGCGTTTTAGATCGTTGAAATCGGAACTCAAATAGAAGCAATATTAATAAAAACGAATAATAAAAAATTCGTCGTTTTAATGCTTTTGTTTTACGCGTTAAAGAGCGCGTTAAAGCTCAAAGCGGTATGTTTTGCTAAATTAAGCATTTTAAACATTTTGGTCGTTGAAATCGTTCAAATAGACGCAATATTAATAAAACGACCGGCCAGGCTGGTAGTTTTTGCTTGCTGTTTTACGCGTTAAACTGCAGATTAAAGCTCAAAACGTGCTGTTTTGCTTTAAAATAAGCATTTTTCCGGCATTTTAGTCGTTTGAAATCCGTTCCGTGAAGCAAATACCAATAAAAACGAATAATAAAAAATTCGTCGTTTTTATATGTTTAAAGCGCGATTCAAGCTAAAACGTGCTGTTTTGCTACGGCAACATTTTTCAATCATTTTAAGATCGTTGAAATCATTTCCGAATAGACGCAATATTAATAAAATACGAATAATAAGAAATTTTCATCGTTTTTATGCTGTTTTACGCGTTAAAACGCTGATTAAAAGCTCAGAAACGTGATGTTTTGCTAAAATAAAGCATTTTCCAAGCATTTTAGATCGTTGGGGAAATCGTTCAAGTAGACGCAATATTAATAAAACGAATAATAAAAATTTAAATTAATTTTTATGCTGTTTTGCCGTTAAAACGCAGATTAAAAGCTCAAAACGTGCTGTTTTAACAAAATAAAGCAAAGCATTTAGATCGTTGAAATCGTTCAAATAGAAGCCAATATAGAATAAAACGAATAATAAAAATTTCGTCGTTTTTAATAGCACACGCGACGCAGATTAAAGCTCAAAACGTGCTGTTTTGCTAAAATAAGCATTTTTCAAGCGGCAGATCGTTGAAATCGTTTTAAATAGAAGCAATATTAATAAAAACGAAGATTATAAAAATTCGTCATTTTACATCGCTGTTTTTACGCGTTAAAAACGCAGATTAAAACTCAAAACGTGCTGTTTTGCTTTAAAATAAGCATTTTCAAGCATTTTAGATCGTTGAAATCCTCACGTTCCGTGGACGCAATATTGGCTGTGGTATGAAAAATTTGCGTCGTTTTTTTTTATGCTGTTTTACGCGTTGGCGCAGATTAAAGCTCAAAACGTGCTGTTTTGCTAAAATAAACATTTTCAAGCATTTTGATCGTTGAAATCGTTCAAATAGAAGCAATATTAATAAAAAGTAGATAATAAAAATACGTCGTTTTTTTTGCTGTTTTTACTTGTTCAAACGCAGATTAAAGCTCAGAAACGTGCTGTTTTGCTAAAATAAGCATTTTCAAGCATTTTAGATCGTTGAAATCCGTTCAAAATAGACGCAATATTAATAAAAACGAATAATAAAATTTTAAATCGTTTTATGCTGTTTTACGCGTTGAAACGCAGAATAAAAGCTCAAAACGTGCTGTTTTGCTAAAATAAACATTTTCAAGCATTTTAGATCGTTGAAATCACTCAAATAGAAGCAATATTAATAAAAACGGGCAGCAAAAATTCGTCGTTTTTATGCTGTTTTACGCGCGTTAAAACGCAGATTAAAACTCCAAAACGATGTATTTATTGCTAAAATAGGCATTTTCAAAGTATTTTTAGATCCTTGGAAATCGTTCAAATAGACGCATAATATTAATAAAAACGAATAATAAAAATTCGTCGTTTTTATGCTGTTTACATAGCGTTAAAACGCAGATTGCGAAACTCAAAACGTGCTGTTTTGCTGAAATAAGCATTTTCAAGCATTTTTAGATCGTTGAAATCGTTCAAATAGAAGCAATATTAATAAAAACGAATAATAAAAAGATTTCGTCGTTTTTATGCTGTTTTACGCGTTAAAACGCAGAATAAAGCTCAAAACGTGCTGTTTTACTAAAATAAAGCATTTTCAAGCATTTTAGATTGTTGGAAATCTTTCAAATAGAAGCAATATTAATAAAAACGAATAATAAAAATTCGTCGTTTTTATGCTTTTGTTTTACGCGTTACAACGCAGATTAAAAACTCAAAACGTGCTGTTTTATAAAATAAGCATTTTTCAAGCATTTTTAGATCGTTGAAATCGTTCAAATAGACGCAATATTATTAATAAAAACGAATAATAAAAATTTCATTCATTTTTATGCTGTTTTACGCGTTAAAGCACAGATTAAAGCTCAAACGTGCTGTTTAGCACAAAAATAAAGCATTTTCAAGCATTTTAGATGCGTTGAATTCGTTCAAATAGAGACGCAGTAATAAAAACGAATAATCAAATTTCGTCGTTTTTTTTATGCTGTTTTTACGCGTTAAAACATAGAGAATAAAAGCTCAAAACGTGCTGTTTTGCTAAAATAAACATTTTCAAGCATTTTTAGATCGTTAAATCGTTTAAAAAAACAATTTTAAAAAAAGAAAAAAAATTTTTTTGTTTTTTTTTGGAAAACGAGTTCCCAAAAAATTTTTTTTTCAAAATAAGATTTTAAACTTTAATGGAAATTTAAAGGAGAAAATTTTAATAAAAAATTTTTTCTTTTTTTGCTTTTTGGGGGAAAAAAAAAGCTCAAAATTTTTTTCAAAATAAGCTTTTAAATTTTTTAATGGAAATTTAAAAAAAAACAAATAAAAAAACGAAAAAAAAAAAATTTACGCTTTTTAGTTTTTTTTACCTTAAAACGCGTTGAAAAAAATTTTTTTTGTTTTAAAAAGTTTTTTAAACTTTTTAATGGAAATTTAAAAACGAATATTAAAAAAAAAAAACGCGAAAATGCTGTTTTGTTTAAAAGAAAATAAATAAAATGTGTTTTGTAAATAAGCATTTAAAAATTTAAATCTTTTAAAATTTTTTTTAAAACGAAAAAAAAAAAACGTCGTTTTTTTTTTTAAAAGCATTAAAACTAAAACGTGTTTTTCAAAAAGGCATTTTAAAAATAAATTTAAATGCGTTTAAAAAAACAAATAAAAAAAAACGTCTTTTTAAATTTTTGCTTAAAACGAATTAAAAAAATTTTTTAAAAAATTTTAAAAATTTTTAATTTAAACTTAAAAAGGGCTTTTAAAAAAATTTTAAAAAAATTTCTTTTTTATCTTTTTATTAAAAGCAATAAATAAAAGGGTTTTTTAAAATCTTTAAGCTTTTTTTTTGGGAAATTTAAATAACGCTTTTAAAAAGAAAAAAAAAAAATTGTCTTTTTTATGTTTTTACGCTTAAAAAGATTAAAAAAAGGCTTTTTTTAAAAATGCTTTTAAGTTTTTAACGAAAAGTTCAAAAGCGTTTTAAAAAACAATTAAAAAAAATTTTTTTTTATGTTTTTACGCTTAAAACGAATTAA
>NW_027048671.1:0-8272 GCF_025399875.1 Dalotia coriaria | reverse complement strand
TTTTGCTAAAAAAAAAGCTTTTTTTAAGCTTTTTTAGATCTTTGGGAAATCGTTCAAATAGACCCCAATATTAATAAAAACAAATTTAAAAAATTTCGTCTTTTTTGGGCTGTTTTACGCTTTTGGAACGCAGTTTAAAAAGCTCAAATCGGGGGCCCAAAAATAAGCATTTTCGCTTTTTTAGATCGTTGAAATCTTTTAAATAGAAGCAATTTTTTAAAAAAAACAAAAATAAAAAATTCGTCGTTTTATGCTGTTTACGCTTTAAAAAACGGGATTAAAGGTCAAAACGTGCTTTTTTGCTAAAAAAAGCATTTTCAAGCATTTTGATCTTTTGAAATCGTTAAAAATAGACGCAATAAAAAAAAAAAAAACGAATAAAAAAAAATTTCGTCGTTTTTTTTCGTTTTACGCGTTAAAACGCAGAATGAAGCTAAAAAACGTGCTTTTTTTTTGCTAAAATAAGATTTTCCCAAGCATTTTAAAATCGTTGAAATCGTTAAAAATAGACGCAATATTAAAAAAAAAACGAATAAAAAAAAATTTTCGTTTTATGGGGTTTTTACGGGGTTAAAAGGGTTAAAAAGCTCAAAACGTGCTGTTTTGCTAAAATAAGCTTTTTTAAAGCTTTTTAGATCGTTGAAATCGTTCAAATAAAGGCAAAAATTAAAAAAACGAATAAAAAAATTTCGTCGTTTTATGCTGTTTTACGCGTTAAACGCAGTTTTAAAACTCAAAACCGTTTGTTTTGTTTTAAAATAAGCATTTTCAAGCTTTTTAAAGATCTTTTGAAATCGTTTAAATAGAAGTAATATTAAAAAAAAACGAATAATAAAATTCGTCTTTTTTTATGCTTTTTTTTGCCAAAAACGCAGTTTAAAAACCCCTCAAAACTTGCTGTTTTGCTAAAAAAAGCTTTCCCAAGCATTTTAGATCGTTGAAATCGTACAAATAGGCAATATTAAAAAAAACGAATAATAAAAATTTCGTCTTTTTTAAAAGCTTTTTTTACGCTTTAAAAAACGGAAAAAACCCTTAAAAAACGTGCTGTTTTGTTTTAAAATAAGCATTTTCAAGCTTTTTTAGATCGTTGAAATCGTTCAAATAGAAGCAATAAATAAAAAACGAATAATAAAAATTCTCTTTTTATGCTTTTTTGGGGTTTAAAACGCAGATTAAAGTAAAACGTGCTGTTTTTTTTAAAAATAAGCATTTTCAAGCTTTTTAGATCGTTGAAATTTTTCAAAAGAGGGCAATATTAAAAAAAAAGGGAATAAAAAAATTCGTCTTTTTTTATGCTGTTTTACGCGTTAAATTGCAGATTAAAGCTCAAAACGTGCTTTTTAAAATAAGCATTTTCAAAGCTTTTTTAGATCGTTAAAAATTTAAAAAGGGACGCAAAAAAAAAAAAACGAATAAAAAAAAATTTCGTCTTTTTTTATGCTGTTTTACGCGTTAAAACGCAAAAATAAAGCTCAAAACGTCCCTTTTTTTAAAAAATAAGAATTTTTTAAACCCAAGATCGTTGTCGTTCAAATAGACGCAATATTAAAAAAAAAAGGGAATAATAAAAATTTCGTCGACTTTTATGTTTTGTTTTACGCTTTAAAAAGCGCAGAAAAAGCTAAAAACGTGCTGTTTTGCTAAAAAAAAAGCATTTTCAAGCATTTTGATCTTGAAATCGTTCAAAATCGAAGCAATATTAATAAAAACGAATAAAAAAAAATTCGTGTTTTTATGCTTTTTTTGCTTTAAAAAACGCAGTTTAAAAAGCTAAAAACGTGCTTTTTTAAAAAAAGCTTTTCCAAGCATTTTAGATCGTTGAAACCCGGTTCAAATAAAATTAATAAAAAAAACGAATAATAAAAATTTGTCGTTTTATGTTGTTTTACGCGTTAAAACGCAAGTGGTGATTAAAGCTCAAAAACGTGCTGTTTTGCTAAAATAAGCATTTTCGCGCATTTTAGATCGTTGAAATCGTTCAAATAGACGCAATATTAAAAAAACGAATAATAAAAATTTTGTCGTTTTATGCTGTTTTACGCGTTAAAACGCAGAATAAAAGCTCTCAAAACGTGCTGTTTTGCTAAAATAAGCATTTTCAAGCATTTTGTGATCATTGAAATCGTTTAAATAGAAGCAATATTAATAAAAACGAATAATAAAAAATTCGTCGTTTTATGCTTTCGTTTTACGCGTTAAAAACGCAGATTAAAAGCTCAAAACGCTGTTTTGCTAAATAAGCATTTCAAGCATTTTAGATCGTTGAAATCGTTCAAATAGACGCAATATTAATAAAAAAACGAATATGAAAAAAATTCGTCGTTTTATGCTGTTTCACGCGTTAAAACGCAGATTAAAACTCAAAACGTGCTGTTTTGCTAAAATAAAGCATTTTCAAGCATTTTTGTGATCGTTGAAATCGTTCAAATAGAAGCAATATTAATAAAAAAACGAATAATAAAAATTCGTCGTTTTATGCTGTTTTACGCGTTAAAACGCAGCTTAAAGCCTTCAAAACGTGCTGTTTTGCTAAAAAAAAAAAAAAAAAATTTTAAATTTTTTTTTACGAAAATTTTTCCCAAAACGTGTTTTTCAAAATGCTTTTCAAGCATTTTAATTTTAAAAAAAAAAAAAAAATAAAAAAATAAAAAAATTTTTGTTTTTATTTTTACGCGTTAAACGCAAAGCTAAAAACGTGCTGTTTTGCAAAATGCTTTTCAAGCATTTTAGATCGTTGAAATGTTCAATTAGAAGCAATATTAAAAAAAAAAACGAAAAATTTAAAAATTCGTCGTTTTATGCTTTTTTACGCGAAAAAAAAAAAACGCACCCAAAACCCTTAAAAACGTGCTGTTTTGTTTAAAAATAAGATTTCAATCGTTTTAGATCGTTGAAATCGTTCAAATAGAGGGAAATTTTTAAATTTAAAACGAATAAAAAAAAATTTCTTCTTTTTTATGTTGTTTTATGCTTTAAAAAACGCTGTTTAAAAAGCTAAAAAAACGTCCCGTTTTGTTTGGGCATTTTCAGCATTTTAGATCGTTGAAATCGTTCAAAAGACGCAATATTAAAAAAAAAAACGAATAAAAAAAAATTCGTCGTTTTATGCTGTTTTTAGGGTTAAAAAACGCAGATTCAAGCTAAAAAATTCCCGTTTTGCTAAATAAGCATTTCAAGCATTTTAGATCGTTAAAAATCGTTCAAATAGAAGCAAATTTAAAAAAAAAACTAAAAAAATTTTCCCCGTTTTTTATGTGTTTTACGCGTTAAAACGCAGATTAAAACCCTAAAAAAAGGGCCGTTTTGCTAAAATAAGCATTTTCAAACTTTTTGATCGTTGAATCGTTCAAATAGAAGCAATATTAAAAAAAAACGAATAAAAAAATTCGCCCCTTTTATGGTTTTACGCTTTAAAAAGAAATTAAAAAGCTAAAAACGGCTGTTTTGCAAAATAAGCATTTTCAACATTTTGATCGTTGAAATCGTTCAAATGGGCAATAAAAAAAAAACGAAAAATAAAAAATTCGTCTTTTTTCCCTTTTTTCGGTTAAACGCAGTTTAAAAAGCCCAAAACGTGCTTTTTTCTAAAAAAAACATTTTCAACATTTTTGAACGTTGAAATCGTTCAAATAGAAGAATTAAAAAAAACGAATAATAAAAATTCGTCGTTTTATGCTGTTTTACGCTTTAAAAACGCAGTTTAAAAAGCTCAAAACGTGCTTTTTTGCTAAAAAAGCATTTAAAGCATTTTGATCGTTAAATCGTTCAACAGACGAATATTAAAAAACGAAAAAAAAGCGCGTTTTATGCTTTTTTACGCGAAAAACGCAGATTAAAGTTCAAAACGTGTTTGCTAAAATAAGCTTTTTCAAGCATTTTGATCGTGAAACGTTAAAATAGAAGCAATATTAAAAAAGAATAAAAAAATTGTCGTTTTAGGGTTTTTTTACGCTTTAAAAACGCAGATTAAAGCTAAAAACGTGCTTTTTTCAAAATAAGCTTTTTCCCATTTTGATCGTTGAAATCGTTTAAATAGAAGCAATATTAAAAAAAAACGAATAATAAAATTCGTCTTTTTTGCTGTTTTAGGGTTAAAAACGCAGTTTAAAAAGCTCAAACGTGCTGTTTTGCTAAAATAAGCTTTTTCGCATTTTAGATCGTTGAAATCGTTCAAATATACGCAATATTAAAAAAAAACGAATAATAAAACCGTCTTTTTTGCGTTTTACGCGAAAAAACGCAGAATAAAGCTCAAAGGGCCGTTTTGCAAAATTTAAACTTTTTCAAGCTTTTTAATCCCAAATCTTTCCCCAAAAGACGCTATTAATAAAACGAATAAAAAAACGTCGTTTTTGTGTTTTACGCGTTAAAAGCTGATTAAAGCTCAAAGGGCGTTTTGCTAAAATAAGCATTTTCGTTTGATCGTTAAAACGTTCAAAAGACGCAAATTAAAAAAAAACGGATAATAAAGAATTGTCGTTTTTGCGTTTTACGCTTTAAAAAAAGCAGATTAAAGCTCAAAAGTGCTGTTTTGTTAAAATAAGCATTTTCAAGTTTTTGATCGAAAACTTCAAATGAGCTATTAATAAAAACAAAAAAAAAAAAACCTGTTTTATGTTGTTTTACGCGTTAAAAACGCAGATTAAAGCTCGCCAAAAACGTGCTGTTTTGCTAAAAATAAGCATTTTCAAGCATTTTAGATCGTTGAAATCGTTCAAATAGACGCACAAAAAATAAAACGAATAATAAAAAAATTTCGTCGTTTTGCAAGCTGTTTTACGCGTTAAAACGCAGAATAAAGCTCAAAACGCTGTTTTGCTAAAATAGCATTTTCAAGCATTTTAGATCGCTGAAATCGTTCAACAGACGCAATATTAATAAAAGACGAATAATAAAAATTTCGTCGTATTTATGCTGTTTTACGCTGCTAAAACGCAGATTAAAGCTCAAATCAAAGCTGTTTTGCTAAAATAAGCATTTTCAAGCATTTCCAGATCGTTGAAATCGTTCAAATAGAAGCAATATTACCAAAAAAAAACGAATAATAAAAATTGTCGTTTTATGCTGCGTTTTACGCGCTTAAACGCAGATTAAAGCTCAAAACGTGCTGTTTTGCTAAAATAAGCATTTTCAAGCATTTTGTGATCGCTGAAATTGTTCAAATAGACGTTAAAAATTACACAAAAACGAATAATAAAAATTTCGTCGTTTTATGCTGGTTTTACGCGTTAAAACGCAGATTAAAGCTCAAAACGTGCTGTTTTGCTTAAAATAAGCATTTTCAAGCATTTTTAGATCGTTGAAATCGTTCAAATAGACGTACATAATAAAAAAAACGAATAATAGAAAATCTTTCGTCGTTTTATGCTGTTTTTACGCGTTAAAACGGGCGATTATAGCTCAAAACGTGCTGTTTTGCCATAAAATAATCATTTTCAAGCATTTTAGATTGTTGAAATCGTTCAAATAGAAGCAATATTAATAAAACACGAATAATAAAATTCGTCTTTTATGCTGTTTTACGCGTTAAAACGCAGATTAAAGCTCAAAACGTGCTGTTTGCTGCTGCACAAGCATTTTCAAGCATTTGTGATCGTTGAAATCGTTCAAATAGAAGCAATATTAGCTAATAAAAACGAATAATAAAAATTCGTCGTTTTATGCGCGCTGTTTTACGCGTTAAAAACGCAGATTAAAGCTCTCGCAAACGTGCTGTTTTGCTAAAATAAGCATATTCAAGCATTTTAGATCGTTGAAATCGTTCAACAGACGCAATATTGGTAAAACGAATAATAAAAATTTCGTCGTTTTATGCTGTTTTACGCGTTAAAACGCAGATTAAAAGCTCAAAACGTGCTGCCTTTGCTAAAAATAAGCATTTTCAAGCATTTTAGATCGTTGAAATCGTTCAAATAGAAGCAATATTAATAAAACGAACAATAAAATTCGTCGTTTTATGTTGTTTTACGCTGCAAACGCAGATTAAAAGCTCAAAACGTGCTGTTTTGCTAAAAGGCATTTTCAAGCATTTTAGATCGTTGAAATCGTTTAAATAGAAGCAATATTAATAAAAAACGAATAATAAAATCTGTCATTTTATGCTGTTTTACGAGCGTTAAAACGCAGATTAAAGCTCAAACGTACTGTTTGGCTAAAATTATATTTTCAAGCATTTTAAATCGTTGGAAATCGTTCAAATAGACGCAATATTAATAAAAAACGAATAATAAAAATTTCGTCGTTTTATGCTGTTTTACGCGTTAAAACGCAGAATAAAGCTCAAAACGCTGTTTTGCTAAAATAAGCATTTTCGCGCATTTTAGATCGTTGAAATCGTTCAAATGGACGCAATATTAATAAAAAACGAATAATAAAAATTTCGTCGTTCTTATGCTGTTTTACGCGTTAAAACGCCGGGATTAAAGCTCAAAAACGTGCCGTTTTGCTAAAATAAGCATTTCGCGCATTTTGCAGATCGTTGAAATCGTTCAACAGGACGTGCAATATTAATAAAACGAATAATAAAAAAATTCGTCGTTTTATGCTGTTTTACGCGTTAAAAACGCAGATTAAAGCTCAAGACGCGCTGTTTTGCTAAAATAAGCATTTTCAAGCATTTTAGATCGTTGAAATCGTTCAAATATACGCAATATTAATAAAAAAAACGAGAATAATAAAAAAATTCCCCGTCGTTTTATGCTGTTTTACGCGTTAAAACGCGCAAATGCTTCGCTAAATTAAGCATTTTCAAGCATTTTTAGATCCTTCAAATCGTTCACAAATAGACGTATAATATTAATAAAAAACGAATAAAAATTTCGTCGTTTTATGCTGTTTTACGCGTTAAAACGCTGATTAAAGCTCAAAAACGTGCTGTTTTGCTAAAAATAAGCATTTTCAAGCATTTTAGATCGTTGAAATCGTTCAAATAGACGCAATATTAATAAAAAAAACGGATAATAAAGAATTCGTCGTTTTTATGTAAAAGCTGTTTTACGCGTTAAAACGCAGGATTAAAAGCTCAAAACGTGCTGTTTTGCTAAAATAAGCATTTTCAAGCATTTGTGATCGCGCTAAAATCTTCAAATATCTACCATTAATAAAAAAAACAAATAATACCAAAAATTCTCTGTCGTTTTATGTTAGTTTTGGCGCGTTAAAATCGCGCAGATTAAGCTCAAAAACGTGCTATTTTGCTGTAAATAAGCATTTTCAAGCATTTTAGATCGTTGAAATCGTTCAAATAGAAGCAATATTAATAAAAACGAATAATAAAAATATTCGTCGTTTTATGCTGTTTTACGCGTTAAAACGCAAAATTAAAGCTCAAAACGTGCTGTTTTGCTAAATAAGCATTTTCAAGCATTTTAGATCGTTGAAATCGTTCAAATAGACGCAATATTAATAAAAAAACGAATAATAAAAAATTCGTCGTTTTATGCTGTTTTACGCGTTAAAACGCAGATTAAAGCTCAAAACGTGCTGTTTTGCTAAAATAAGCATTTTCAAGCATTTTAGATCGTTGAAATCGTTCAAATAGAGCAATATTAATAAAAAACGAATAATAAAAATTCGTCGTTTTTATGCTGTTTTACGCGTTAAAACGCAGATTAAAGCTCAAAACGTGCTGTTTTGCTAAAATAAGCATTTTCAAGCATTTTAGATCGTTGAATCGTTCAAATAGACGCAATATTAATAAAAACGAAAATAAAAAATTCGTCGTTTTATGTTGTTTTACGCGTTAAAACGCTGATTAAAGCTCAAAACGTGCTGTTTTGCTAAAATAAGCATTTTCAAGCATTTTAGATCGTTGAAATCGTCTCAAATAGACGCAATATTAATAAAAACGAATAATAAAAATCTGTCGTTTTATGCTGTTTTACGCGTTAAAACGCAGATAAAGCCTCAAACGTGCTGTTTTGCTAAAATAGCATTTTCAAGCATTTTAGATCGTTGAAATCGTTCAAATAGAGCGCATAAAATAAAAACGAATAATAAAAATTCGTCGTTTTATGCTGTTTTTACGCGTTAAAACGCAGATTAAAGCTCAAAACGTGCTGTTTTGCTAAAATAAGCATTTTCAAGCATTTTAGACGTTGAAATCTTTCCCAAATAGACGCAATATTAATAAAAAACGAATAATAAAATTCGTCGTTTTATGCTGTTTTACGCGTTAAACGCAGTTTAAAAAGCTCAAACGTGCTTGTTTTGCTAAAATAAGCATTTTCAAGCATTTTAGATCGTTGAAATCGTTTCAAATAGACGCAAT
>NW_027048670.1:0-8276 GCF_025399875.1 Dalotia coriaria | reverse complement strand
ATTTTCAAGCATTTGAGATCGCTGAAATCGTTCAAACAGACGCGCAACACAAAAAATAAAAAACGAATAATAAAAATTTCGTCGTTTTTATGTTGTTTTACGCGTTAAAACGCAGAATAAAGCTCAAACGTGCTGTTTTACTAAAAATAAGCACACGCCATTTTAGATCGTTGAAATCGTTCAAATAGACGCAACAGCTTAATAGTAAAAACGAATAATAAAACTTTGTCGTTTTATGCTGTTTTACGCGTTAAAAACGCAGAATAAAGCCTTCAAACGCTTTTGTTGCAAAATAAGCATTTTCAAGCATTTTAGAATGTTGAAATCGTTCAAATAGACGCACATAATAAAAACGAATAATAAAAAATCTGTCGTTTTATGCTGTTTTACGCGTTAAAACGTGCAGATTAAAGCTCAAAACGTGCTGTTTTCCTAAAAATAAGCATTTTTTCAAGCATTTTAGATCGTTGAAATCGTTCAAATAGAAGCAATATTAATAAAACGAATAATAAAAAACTTCGTCGTTTTATGCTGTTTTACGTTAAACGTGCAGATTAAAGCTCAAAACGTGCTGGCTTTTGCTTAAAATAATCATTTTCAAGCATTTTATCGTTGAAATCGTCTAAATAGGAAGCAATATTAATAAAAACGAATAATATAAAATTGCCATTTTATGTTTTACGCGTTAAAACGCAGATTAAAGCTCAAAACGTGCTGTTTTGCTAAAATACATTTTCAAGCATTTTAGATCGTTGAAATCGTTCAAATAGACGCAATATTAATAAAAACGAATAATAAAAATTCGTCGTTTTATGCTGTTTTACGCGTTAAAACGCAGATTGCGCTCAAAACGTGCTGTTTGCTAAATAAGCATTTTCAAGCATTTGAGATCGCGAAAATCGTTCAAATAGACGCGAATAAAATAAAAAACGAATAATAAAAATTTCTGTCGTTTTTATGCTGTTTTACGCGTTAAAAACGCAGAATAAAAGCTCAAACGTGCTGTTTTGCTAAAAATAAGCATTAATACATTTTAGATCGTTGAAAACGTCCAACAGACGCAATATTAATAAAAAAAACGAATAATAAAAAAACTTGCCGTTTTATGTTGCTCTTTACGCGTTAAAACGCAGATTAAAGCCCCAAAACGTGCTGTTTTGCTAAATAAGCATTTTCAAGCATTTTAGATCGTTGAAATCGTCTGGCGACGCAATATTAATAAAAAACGAATAATAAAAAATTCGTCGTTTTTATGCGGCGCTGTTTTACGCGTTAAAACGCAGATTAAAAGCTCAAACGTGCTGTTTTGCTGCACAAGCATTTTCAAGCATTTGTGATCGTTGAACCGTTCAAATAGAAAGCTAATATTAATAAAAAACGAATAATAAAAAATTCGTCGTTTTTATGTTGTTTTACGCGTTAAAACGCAGATTACCAAACGTGCTGTTTTGCTAAAATACATTTCTCAAGCATTTTAGATCGTTGAAATGTTCAAATAGACGCAATATTAATAAAAACGAAATAAATAAAAATTTCTGTCGTTTTATGCGCTGTTTTACGTTAAAACGCAGATTAAAAGCTCAAACGTGCTGTTTTGGCAAAATAAGCATTTTCAAGCATTTAACGTTGAAATCGTTCAAATAGAAGCAATATTAATAAAAACGAATAATAAAAAATTCGTCGTTTTTATGTTGTTTACGCGTTAAACGCAGATTAAAGCTCAAACGTGCTGTTTGCTAAATAAGCATTTTCAAGCATTTAGATCGTTAAATGTTCAAATAGACGTAATAAAAAATAAAAAACGAAATAATAAAATTTTACGTTTTATAAGGTTTTACGCGTTAAAACGCAGAATAAAGCTCATTAACGTGCTGTTTTGCTAAAATAAGCATTTTCAAGCATTTTAGATCGTTGAAATCGTTCAAATAGACGCGCAATATTAATAAAAAACGAATAAATAATTTCGTCGTTTTTATGTTGTTTACGCGTTAAAACGGCAGATTAAAGCTCAAAACGTGCTGTTTTGCTAAAATAAGCATTTTTCAAGCATTTTAGATCGCTGAAATCGTTCGAATAGACGCAATATTAATAATAAAAACGAATAATAAAATTTCGTCGTTTTATAAAGCTGTTTTACGCGTTAAAACGCAGATTAAAGCTCAAACGTGCTGTTTTGCTAAAATAAGCATTTTCAAGCATTTTAGATCGCTGAAACGTTCAAATAGACGCAATATTAATAAAAACGAATAATAAAAATCTGTCGTTTTATGCTGTTTTACGCGTTAAAACGCAGATTAAAGCTCAAAAACATGCTGTGGCTATAAATAAGCATTTTCAAGACGATCGTTGAAATCGTTCAAATAGAAGCAATATTAATAAAAAAACGAATAATAAAAAATCTGTCGTTTTATGCTGTTTTATGCGTTAAACGCAGATTAAAGCCCAAACGTGCTGTTTGCTGTACAAGTATTTTCAGCGACGATCGTTGAAATCGTTTAAATAGAAGCTACTATTAATAAAAACGAATAATAAAAATCTGTCATTTTATGCTGTTTTACGCGTTAAAACGCAGATTGCGCTCAAAACGTGCTGTTTTGTTAAAATAAGCATTTCAAGCATTTTAGATCGTTGAACCGTTCAAATAGACGCAATATTAATAAAAAAAACGAATAATAAAATTTCGTCGTTTTATGCTGTTCTACGCGTTAAAAACGCAGAATAAAGCTCAAACGTGCTGTTTTGGCTAAAATAAGCATTTTCAAGCATTTTAGATCGTTGAAATAGTTCAAATAGAAGCAATATTAATAAAAAAAAAACGAATAATAAAAATTGCCGTTTTATGTTGTTTACGCGTTAAAACGCAGATTAAAAGCTCGTGCTGGATGTTTTATAAATAAGCATTTTCAAGCATTTCAGATCGTTGAAATCGTTCAAATAGACGCAATATCAATAAAAACGAATAATAAAAATTCGTCGTTTTATGTTGTTTACGCGTTAAAACGCAGATTAAAGCTCAAAACGTGCTGTTTTGCTAAAATAAGCATTTTCAAGCATTTTGATCGTTGAAATCGTTCAAATAGAAGCAATATTAATAAAAACGAATAATAAAAATTCCGTTTTTATGCTGTTTTACGCGTTAAAACGCAGATTAAAAGCTCAAAACGTGCTGTTTTGCTAAATAAGCATTTTCAAGCATTTTAGATCGTTGAAATCGAAAAAGGAAGCAAATATTAAAAAACGAATAATAAAAATTCGTCGTTTTATGCTGTTTTAGCGTTAAAACGCAGATTAAGCTCAAAACGTGCTGTTTTTCCCAAAATAAGCATTTTCAAGCATTTTGACGTTGAAATCGTTCAAATAGACGCAGTATTAATAAAAACGAATAATAAAATTAGGTCGTTTTATGCTGTTTTACGCGTTAAAACGCAGAAAAAAAGCTCAAAACGTGCTGTTTTGCTAAAATAAGCATTTTCAAGCATTTTAGATCGTTGAAAAAATCGTTCAAATCAGAACGCAATAAAAACAAAAAACGAAATAAATAAAAAAAAAAAAAAATTCGTCGTTTTATGCTGTTTTACGCTTTAAAAACGAGATTAAAAGCTCAAAAGGGCTGTTTTGCTAAAATAAGCATTTTCAAGATTTTAGATCGTTGAAATCGCTCAAATAGACGCAATATTAATAAAAACGAATAAAAAAAAATTCGTCGTTTTATGCTGTTTACGCTTTAAAAACGCAGATTAAAGCTAAAAACGTGCTGTTTTGCTAAAATAAGCATTTTCGCATTTTAGATCGTTGAAATCTTTCCCAAATAGAAAATATTAATAAAAACGAAATAAAAATTCGTCGTTTTTATGCTGTTTTACGCGTTAAAACGCAGATTAAAAGCTCAAAACGTGCTGTTTTGCTAAAATAAGCATTTTCAAGCATTTTAGATCGTTGAAATCGTTCAAATAGACGCAATAAAAAAAAACGAATAATAAAATTCGTCGTTTTTGCTGTTTTAGCAAAACCAAAATAAAGCTCAAACGTGCTGTTTTGCTAAAATAAGCATTTTCCTTTTGACTTGAAATCGTTCAAATAGAGCAAATTAAAAAAAAACCAAAAAAAAAAAATTTTTTTTTTGGGGTTTTTTTTCCCAAAAGGTTTTTTTTAAAAAAATTTTTAAAAATTTTTTCCCCCAAAAAATTTAAAATTTAAAAAAAAACCCTTTTTTAAAAAGGGGAAAAAAAAAAGGGGGGTTTTTTTCCCAAAAAACCAAAAAAAAAAAGGGGGTTTTTTAAAAAAAAAAAAAAAAAAAAAAATTTTTTTTTAAAAAAAAAACCGGGAAAAAAAAACCTTTTTTTTTTGTTTTTAAAAGAAATTTTAAACCAAAATTTTTTAAAAAAAAAATTTTTTAAAAAAAAAAAAAAATTTTTTTTAAAGGGGTTTTTAAAAAAGAAAAAAAAATTTTTTTTTTGTTTTTAAAAAAGTTTTTGGGGTTTTTAAAAAAAAAAAAATTTTTGGAAAAAAAAAAATTTTGGTTTTTAAATTTTTTAAAAAAAAAAAAAAAAAAAAAAAAATTTTTTAAAAAAATTTTTTTTTTAAAAAAAAAAAAAAAAAAATAAAAAAAAAAAAAATTTTTTTTTTAAAAAAAAATTTTTAAAAAAAAAAAAAATTTTTTTCCAAAATTTTTTCCCCAAAAACGGAAAAAAAAAAAAAATTTTTTAAAAAAAAAAATTTTTAAAACTTTTTTTTTTTTTTTTTTAAAAAAAAAAAAAAAAAGGGGTTTTTTTTTTTTTTTTTAAATTTTTTAAAAAAAATTTTTGGAAATTTTTTCCTTTTTTTTTTTAAACCGTTAAAAAAAAAAAAAAAATTTTTTTTTTGGTTTTTTTTTTTTGGTTTTTAAAAAAAATTTTTTTAAAAAAAAAAATTTTGGTTTTTTTTTTTTAAATTTAAAAGGAAAAAAAAAGGGTTTTGCTTTTTTTTTTTTTGGGAAAAAGGTTAAAAAAAAATTTAAAAAAAAAAAAAAAAAAAAATTTTTTTTTTTTTTTTTTTTTTAAAAAAAAAAAATTTAAAAAGGGGGTTTTTTAAAAATTTTTTTTTAAAAAGGGAAAAAAAAAAATTTAAAAAAAAAAAAAAAAATTTTTCTTTTTTTTTTTTTTTTTAAAAAAAATTTTAAAAAAAAAAAAATTTTTTTTTTAAATTTTTTGCAAAAAAAACCAAAAATTTAAAAACCTTTTAAAAAAAAAAACAAAAAAAAAATTTTTTTGTTTTTTTAAAAAAAAAAAAAAAAAATTTTTTCCCTTTTTTTTTTTAAACGCGCCCCCAAAAAAAATTTTTTTAAAAAAAAATTTTTTTTTAAAAAAAAAAACCCCCCCCGGGGAAAAAAAAATTTTCTTTTTTTTTGGGGAAAAAATTAAAAAAAGGGTTTTTAAAAAAAAAAATTTTTTTCCCTTTTTTTTTTTTTTCTTTTAAAAGAAAATTTAAAAAAAAAAGGAAAAAATTTTTTTTTTTTTTAAACCTTTTAAAAAGAAAAAAAAAAAAAATTTTTTTTTTTTTTTTTTTAAAAAAAAAAATTTTTTTAAAAAAAATTTTGAAAAAAGTTTTAAAAATTTGGTTTTTTTTTTTTAAAAAAAAAAAAAAACCTTTTTTTTTAAAAAAATTTTTTTTAAAAAAAAAAATTTTTTAAAAAAATTTTTTAAAAATTTTTTAAAAATTTTTTTTTAAAATTTTTAAAAAAAACCGAAAAAAAAACTTTTTTTTTTTAAAAAAAATTTTAAAGAAATTTTAAACCAAAAGGTTTTTTTAAAAAAATTTTTTAAAAACAAAAAAAAAAAATTTTTTTTTTTTTTTAAAAAAAAAAAACCCAAAAAAAAAATTTTTTATTTTTTTTAAAAAAAAGGGGTTTTTAAAGCCCCCTTTTTTTTTTTAAAAAAAAATTTTAAAAAAAAAAAAAAAAATTTTGGTTTTTTTTTTTTAAAAAAAAAAACCAAAAAAAAAAAGGGGTTTTTTTTTCCTTTAAAAAAAAAAAAAAGGGGCAAAATTAAAAAAAAAATTTTTAAAATTCTTTGGTTTTCCCCTTTAAAAAAAAAAAAAAAAAAATTTTTAAAAAAATTTTTTTTTTAAAAATTTAATTTAAACCCCCCGGGCCCAAAAAAAAAAAAAAATTTTTTTTTTAAAATTTAAAAAAAAAATTAAAAAAACCCCTTTTTTTTTCCCTTTTAAAAAAAAAAAAATTTTTTTTTTTAAAAAAAAATTTTAAAAAAAAAAAATTTCGTCTTTTTTTATGCTGTTTTACGCGTTAAAACGCTGATTAAAACTCAAAACGTGCTGTTTTGCTAAAATAAGCATTTTCAAGCATTTTAGATCGTTGAAATCGTTTAAATAGACGCTATATTAATAAAAACGAAAAATAAAAATTCGTCGTTGTTATTCTGTTTTACGCGTTAAAACGCAGTTTAAAAAGCTCAAAACGTGCTGTTTTGCTAAAATAAGCATTTTCAAGCATTTTAGACCCGTTGAAATCGTTCAAATAGAAGCAATTTTCCCAAAAAAACAAATAATAAAAATTCGTCGTTTTTATGCTGTTTTCGCGTTAAAACGCAGATTAAACTCAAAACTCTGTTTTGCTAAAATAAGCATTTTCAAGCATTTTAGATCGTTGAAATCGTTCAAATAACGCAATATTAATAAAACGAATAATAAAAAATTCGTGGTTTTATGCTGTTTTACACGTTAAAACGCAGATTAAACTCAAAACGTGCTGTTTTGCTAAAATAAGCATTTTCAAACATTTTTAGATCGTTGAAATCGTTCAAATAGAAAGCAATATTAATAAAAACGAATAATAAAAATTCGTCGTTTTGTATGCTGTTTTACGCGTTAAAATGCAGATTAAAGCTCAAAACGTGCTGTTTTGTACTAAAATAAAGCATTTTCAAGCATTCTAGATCGTTAAATCGTTCAATAGACGCAATATTAATAAAAACGAATAATAAAAATTTCGTCGTTTTTATGCTGTTTTACGCGTTAAAACGCAGATTAAACTCAAAACGTGCTGTTTTTGCTAAAATAAGCATTTTCAAGCATTTTAGATCGTTGAAATCGTTCAAATAGAAGCAATATTAATAAAAACGAATAATAAAAAATTCGTCGTTTTATGCGTTGTTTACGCGTTAAAACGCGTTAAAGCTCAAAACGTGCTGTTTTGCCAAAATAAGCATTTTCAAGCATTTTAGATCGTTGAAATCGTTCAAATAGACGCAATAAAAATATAAAACGAATAATAAAAATTTTGTCGTTTTATGCTGTTTTACGCGTTAAAACGCGAATAAAGCTCAAAACGTGCTGTTTTGCTAAAATAAGCATTTTCAAGCATTTTAGATCGTTGAAATCGTTCAAATAGACGCAATATTAATAAAAACGAATAATAAAAAATTCGTCAGTTTTATGCTGTTTTACGCGTTAAAACGCAGTTTAAAAACTCAAAACGTGCTGTTTTTGCTAAAATAAGCATTTTCAAAGCATTTTAGATCGTTGAAATCGTTCAAATAGAAGCATATTAATAAAAACGAATAATAAAACTTCGTCGTTTTATGCTGTTTAAACGCGTTAAAACGCAGATTAAAGCTCAAAACGTGCTGTTTTGCTAAAATAATCATTTCAAAGCATTTTAGATCGTTGAAATCGTTCAAATAGACGCAATATTAATAAAAACGAATAATAAAAATTTCGTCGTTTTTATGCTGTTTTACGCGTTAAAACGCTGATTAAAGTCGCAAAACGTGCTGTTTTGCTAAAATAAGCTATTTTCAAGCATTTTGATCGTTGAAATCGTTTAAATAGCGCAATATTAATAAAACGAATAATAAAAATTCGTCGTTTTATGCTGTTTTATGCGTTAAAACGCAGATTAAAGCTAAACGTTCTTTTGCTCAAAAAAGCATTTTCAAGCATTTTAGATCGTTGAAATCGTTCAAATAGACGCAATATTAATAAAAACGAATAATAAAAATTTCGTCGTTTTTATGCTGTTTTACGCGTTAAACGCAGATTAAACTCAAAACGTGCTTTTTGCTAAAATAAAGCATTTTCAAAGCATTTAGATCGTTGAAATCTTTTCAAATAGAAGCAATATTAATAAAAACGAATAATAAAAATTCGTCGTTTTATGCTGTTTTACCGTTAAAACGCAGATTAAAGCTCAAAACGTGCTGTTTTGCTAAAATAAGCATTTTCAAGCATTTTAGTCAAATGAAATAACATTAATAAATTAATAAAATTTTTTTTTTTAAAAA
>NW_027048669.1:0-8286 GCF_025399875.1 Dalotia coriaria | reverse complement strand
GTTAAAAAATAGACGCAAAAAAAATAAAAAAACGAATAATAAAAATTTCGTCTTTTTTTGCTGTTTTACGCGTTATAACGCGATTAAATAAAACGTGCTTTTTGCTAAAAAAAGCTTTTCCCCATTTTAGATCGTTGAAACGCTCAAAAGACGCAATATTAAAAAAAAACGAAAAAAAATTTTCGTCGTTTTTGCTTTTTTTACGCGAAAAACGCGAAAAACTCCAAAAACGTGCTGTTTTGCAAAATTTTTCAAGCTTTTTAGATCGTTGAAATCGTTCAAATAGAAGCAATATTAATAAAACGAAAAAAAAAAATTCTGTTTTTGTTTTTTACGCGTTAAAACGAAATTAAAACCAAAACGGTTGTTTTGCTAAAATAAGCATTTTCAAGCATTTTAGATCGTTGAAACGTTCAAATGACGCAATATTAAAAAAAACGAATAAAAAAAAATTGTCTTTTTTTGCTGTTTTACGCGGTAAAACGCAGTTTAAAAATAAAAAACGTGCTGTTTTGCTAAAATAAGCATTTTCAAGCATTTTAGATCGTTGAAATCGTTCAAAAGACGCAAAAAAAAAAAAAACGAATAAAAAAAATTTTCGTCGTTTTATGCTTTTTTCCGTTAAAACGCAGACAAAAAGAAAAATGCTGTTTTGCTAAAAAAAGCATTTTAAGCATTTTAGATCGTTGAAATCGTTCAAATAGAACAATATTAAAAAAAACGAATAATAAAAATTTCGTCGTTTTATTTTTTTTTTAGGGGTTAAAAACGCAGATTAAAAAAAAACGTGCTGTTTTGCTAAAATAAATTTTCAAATTTTAGATCGTTGAAATCTTTTTAAATAGAACAAATTAAAAAAAAACGAATAAAAAAAAATTTCGTCGTTTTTTGCGTTTTCGCGTTAAACGCAGAAAAAAGCTCAAAACGTGCTTTTTTGCTAAAATAAGCTTTTTCGCTTTTTTGATCGTTGAAATCGTTCAAATAGAAGCAATATTAATAAAAACGAATAAAAAAAAATTCGTCGTTTTTTTTGTTTTTCGCTTTAAAAACGCAGATTAAACTCAAAAACGTTTTTTTTTGCTAAAAAAGCATTTTTAAATTTTAGACGTTAAACGTTCAAATAGACGCAATATTAAAAAAAACGAATAATAAAAATTCGTCGTTTTTATGCTGTTTTACGCGTAAAAACGCAGATTAAAGCTAAAAACGTGCTGTTTTGCAAAATAAGCATTTTCAAGCTTTTTTGTCGTTGAAATTTAAATAGAAGCAATATTAAAAAAAAAACGAATAAAAAAATTTCGTCTTTTTTATGCTGTTTAGGGTTAAAACGCAGAAAAAAACCCAAAACGTGTTGTTTGCAAAAAAGCTTTTTCCATTTTAGATCGTGAAACGTTCAAATAGAAGCAATTTTAAAAAAAACGAAAATAAAAATTCGTCGTTTTTTTTTTTTTTTTTTACGCATTAAAACGAGAAAAAGCTCAAAACGTGCTGTTTTGCTAAAATAAGCATTTTCAAGCATTTTAGATCGTTGAAATCGTTCAAATAGAAGCAATATTAATAAAAACGAATAATAAAAATTTCGTCGTTTTATGCTGTTTTACGCGTTAAAACGCAGAATAAAGCTCAAAACGTGCTGTTTTGCTAAAATAAGCATTTTCAAGCATTTTAGATCGTTGAAATCGTCAAATAGAAGCAATATTAATAAAACGAATAATAAAAATTTCGTCGTTTTTATGCTGTTTTACGCGTTAAAACGCAGAATAAAGCTCAAAACGTGCTGTTTTGCTAAAATAAGCATTTTCAAGCATTTTAGATCGTTGAAATCGTTGCAAATAGAAGCAATATAATAAAAACGAATAATAAAAATTCGTCGTTTTATGCTGTTTTTACGCGTTAAAACGCAGATTAAAGCTCAAAACGTGCTGTTTTGCTAAAATAAGCATTTTCAAGCATTTTAGATCGTTGAAATCGTTCAAATAGAAGCAATATTAATAAAAACGAATAATAAAAATTCGTCGTTTTTATGCTGTTTTACGCGTTAAAACGCAGAATAAAGCTCAAAACGTGCTGTTTTGCTAAAATAAGCATTTTCAAGCATTTTAGATCGTTGAAATCGTTCAAATAGAAGCAATATTAATAAAAACGAATAATAAAAAATTCGTCGTTTTATGCTGTTTTACGCGTTAAAACGCAGATTAACGCTCAAAACGTGCTGTTTTGCTAAAATAAGCATTTTCAAGCATTTTAGATCGTTGAAATCGTTCAAATAGACGCAATAAATAAAAACGAATAATAAAAATTTCGTCGTTTTTATGCTGTTTTTACGCGTTAAAACGCAGATTAAAGCTCAAAACGTGCTGTTTTGCTAAAATAAGCATTTTCAAGCATTTTAGATCGTCGAAATCGTTCAAATAGAAGCAATATTAATAAAAAACGAATAATAAAAATTCGTCGTTTTATGTTGTTTTACGCGTTAAAACGCAGATTAAAGCTCAAAACGTGCTGTTTTGCTAAAATAAGCATTTTCAAGCATTTTAGATCGTTGAAATCGTTCAAATAGGACGCAATAAAAATAAAAAAAACGAATAATAAAATTTCGTCGTTTTATGCTGTTTACGCGTTAAAACGCAGATTAAAGCCTCGCCAAAACGTGCTGTTTTGCTAAAATAAGCATTTTCAAGCATTTTAGATCGTTGAAATCGTTCAAATAGAAGCAATATTAATAAAAACGAATAATAAAAAATTTCGTCGTTTTATGCTGTTTTACGCGTTAAAACGCAGATTAAAGCTCAAAACGTGCTGTTTTGCTAAAAATAAGCATTTTTCAAGACATTTAGATCGCTGAAATCGTTTAAATAGAAGCAATATTAATAAAACGATTAATAAAAAATTCGTCATTTTTATGCTGTTTTACGCGTTAAAAATGCAGATTAAAAGCTCAAAACGTGCTGTTTTGCTAAAATAAGCATTTTCAAGCATTTTAGGATCGTTGAAATCGCTCTCACGACGCAATATTAATAAAAAACGAATAATAAAAATTTCGTCGTTTTATGCTGCTTTACGCGTTAAACGCAGAATAAAGCTCAAAACGTGCTGTTTTGCTAAAATAAGCATTTTCAAGCATTTTAGATCGTTGAAATCGTTCAAATAGAAGCAATATTACTAAAAACGAATAATCAAAAATTCGTCGTTTTATGCTGTTTTATGCGTTAAAACGCAGATTAAAGCCTCAAAAACGTGCTGTTTTGCTAAAATAAGCATTTTTCAAGCATTTTAGATCGTTGAAATCGCTCAAATAGACGCAATATTAATAAAAAACGAATAATAAAATTCCTCGTCGTTTTATGCTGTTTTACGCGTTAAAACGCAGCATAAAGCTCAAAAACGTGTTGTTTTGCTAAAATGTTTTCAAGCATTTTAGATCGTTGAAATCGTTCAAATAGAAGCAATATTAATAAAAAACGAATAACTGCAATTCGTCGTTTTATGCTGTTTACGCGTAAAAAACGCAGATTAAAGCTCAAAACGTGTTGTTTTGCTAAAATAAGCATTTTCAAGCATTTTAGATCGTTGAAATCGTTCAAATAGACGCAATATTAATAAAAAAACGAATAATAAAAAATTCGTCGTTTTATGCTGTTTTACGCGTTAAAACGCAGATTGCGCTCAAAACGTGCTGTTTGCTAAAATAAGCATTTTCAAGCATTTTAGATCGTTGGCACCGTTCAAATAGACGCAATAAAAATAAAAAACGAATAAAAATTTCGTCGTTTTATGCTGTTTTACGCGTTAAACGCAGACTAAAGCTCAAAACGTGCTGTTTTGCTAAAATAAAGTACCGCCATTTAGACGCGAAACGTCAAACAGCTAACATTAATAAAAACGAATAATAAAAATTTCGTCGTTTTATGCTGTTTTACGCGTTAAACGCAGATTAAAGCTCAAACGTGCTGTTTTGCTAAATAAGCATTTTCAAGCATTTTAGATCGTTGAAATTGTTTAAATAGAAGCAATATTAATAAAAAACGAATAATAAAAATTTCGTCGTTTTATGCTGTTTACGCGTTAAACGCAGAATGTGCTCAAAACGTGCTGTTTTGCTAAAATAAGCATTTTCAAGCATTTAGATCGTTGAACCGTTCAAATAGAAGCAACATTAATAAAAAAACGAATAATAAAAATTCGTCGTTTTTATGCTGTTTACGCGTTAAAACGCAGATTAAAAGCTCAAACGTGTTGTTTTGCTAAAATAAGCATTTTCTTTCAAGTATTTTAGATCGTTGAAATCGTTCAAATAGGACGCAATATTAATAAAACGAATAATAAAAAATTCGTCGTTTTATGCTGTTTTACGCGTCAAAACGCAGATTAAAGCTCAAACGTGCTGTTTTGCTAAAATAAGCATTTTCAAGCATTTTAGATCGTTGAAATCGTTCAATAGAAGCAATATTAATAAAAACGAATAATAATGGTACTGTCGTTTTTATGTTGCCTTTTACGCGTTTAAAACGCAGAATAAAGCTCAAAAAAACGTGCTGTTTTGCTAAAATAAGCATTTTCAAGCATTTTAGATCGTAGGAAACGTTCAAATAGGAAGCAATATTAATAAAAAACGAATAATAAAAATTCGTCGTTTTATGCTGTTTTACGCATTAAAACGCAGATTAAAAGCTCAAACGTGCTGTTTTGCTAAAAAATACATTTTCAAGCATTTTAGATCGCTGAAATCGTTCAAATAGAAGCAATATTAATAAAACGAATAATAAAAAATTCGTCGTTTTATAAGCTGTTTTACGCGTTAAAAACGTAGAATAAAGCTCAAAACGTGCTGTTTTGCTAAAATAAGCATTTCAAGCATTTTTGTATTCGCGAACAAAACCAAATAGAAGCAATATTAATAAAAACGAATAATAAAAATTCCGTCGTTTTATGCTGTTTTACGCGTTAAAACGCAGATTAACGCTCAAAACGTGCTGTTTTGCTAAAAATAAGCATTTTCTGCTACTTTAGATCGTTGAAATCGTTCAAATAGACGCAATAAAAATAAAACGAAATTAACAAAGTAAATTTCGCCCGCTTGCCGTTTTACGCGTTAAAAACGCAGATTAAAAGCTCAAAAACGCTGTTTTGCTAAAATAAGCATTTTCAAAGTACGGACCGCTGAAATCGCCTCAACAGACGCAATATTAATAAAAAACGAATAATAAAATTTCGTCGTTTTATGTTGTTTTACGCGTTAAAACGCAGAATAAAGCCTCAAAACGTGCTGTTTTGCTAAATAAGCATTTTCAAGCATTTTGTAGATCGTTGAAATCGTTCAAATAGAAGCAATATTAATAAAAACGAATAATCAAAAATTCGTCGTTTTATAAGCTGTTTTACGCGTTAAAACGCAGGATTAAAAGCTCAAAACGTGTTGTTTTGGCTAAAAATAAGCATTTTCAAGCATTTTAGATCGTTGGAAATCGTTCCAATAGACGCAATATTAATAAAAAACGAATAACAAAAATTCGTCGTTTTGGCGTTGCCTTACGCGTTAAAACGCAGATTGTGCCTTCAAAAACGTGCTGTTTTGCTAAAAATGCTACGCCGCGCATTTTAGATCGTTGAAATCGTTCAAATAGAAGCAATATTAATAAAAACGAATAATAAAATTTCGTCGTTTTTATGCTGTTTTACGCGTTAAAAACGCAGAATAAAAGCCTTTCAAACGTGCTGTTTTGCTAAATAAGCATTTTCAAGCATTTTTTTAGATCGTTGAAATCGTTCAAATAGGAAGCAATATTAATAAAAAACGAATAATAAAAAAAATACCCGTCGTTTTTATGCTGTTTTACGCGTTAAAAACGCAGATTAAAGCTCAAACGTGCTGTTTTGCTAAAAATAAGCATTTTCAAGCACGATCGTTGAAATCGTTCAAATAGACGCAATGTTAATAAAACGAATAATAAAAATCTCGTCGTTTTATGCTGTTTTACGCGTTAAACGCAGATTAAAGCTCAAAACGTGCTGTTTTGCTAAAAATAAGCATTTTCAAGCATTTTAGATCGTTGAAATCGCTTTAAATAGAAGCAATATTAATAAAAAAACGAACTCATGTACCCGTCATTTTATGCTGTTTTACGCGCTAAAACGCAGATTAAAGCTCAAAACGTGCTGTTTTGCCAAGCGCTAAGCAAAATAAGCATTTTCAAGCATTTTAGATCGTTGAAATCGTTCAAATAGAAGCAATAGTAATGAAAACGAATAATCAAAAATTCGTCGTTTTTATAAGCTGTTTTTACGCGTTAAAACGCAGATTAAAAGCTCAAAATGTGCTGTTTTTGCTAAAATAAGCATTTTCAAGCATTTTAGACGTTGAAATCGTTCAAATAAAGCAATATTAATAAAAAAACGAATCATAAAAATTCGTCATTTTTATGCTGTTTACGCGTTAAAACGCAGATTAAAGCCTCAAAACGTGCTGTTTGCTAAAAATAAGCATTTTCAAGCATTTTAGATCGTTGAAATCGTTCAAATAGAAGCAATAGTAATGAAAAAACGAATAATAAAAATTCGTCGTTTTATGTTGCTCTTTACGCGTTAAAACGCAGATTAAAGCTCAAACGTGCTGTTTGCTAAAATAAGCATTTTCAAGCATTTAGATCGTTGAAATCGTTCAAATAGCTACATTAATAAAAAACGAATAATGGTACCCGTCGTTTTATGCTGTTTTACGCGTTAAAAACGCAGAATAAAGCTCTCAAACGTGCTGTTTTGCTAAAAATAAGCATTTTCAAGCATTTTAGATCGTTGAAATCGTTCAAATAGAAGCATTATTAATAAAAAAACGATTAATAAAAATTCGTCGTTTTATGCTGTTTTACGCGTTAAAACGCAGAATAAGCCTCAAAACGTGCTTCGTTTTGCTAAAATAAGCATTTTCAAGCATTTTAGATCGTTGAAATCGTTCAAATAGAAGCAATATAAATAAAACGAATAATAAAAAATTCTGTCGTTTTTATGCTGTTTACGCGTTAAAACGCATATTAAAGCTCAAAAACGTGCTGTTTCTTTTTTCAAAATAAGCATTTTCAAGCATTTTAGATCGTTGAAATCAATTCAAATAGAAGCAATATTAATAAAAAACGAATAATAAAAATTCGTCGTTTTATGCTGTTTTACGCGTTAAACGCAGAATAAAAGCTCAAAACGCGCTGTTTTGCTAAATAAGCATTTTCGCTACATTTTAGATCGTTGAAATCGTTCAAATAGAAGCAATATTAATAAAAAAACGAATAATAAAAAAACGGTAATCTTTTCGCGTTAAACCGGTTTTAGTTTAAAAGGGTTGCTAAAATTGTTTTCAAAGCATTTTAACTTAAATCGTTCAAGACCTTTAAAAAAAAAAATTTAAAAAAAGAATTATTTTGCTTTTTAAAGCGAAAAAAGTTTAAAAGGGTTAAGCTAAAAAACTTTTCAAAATAAATTTTAACTTTAAATGGAAATTTAAAAAAACAATAAAAAAAAACGATTTTTACGTTTTAGCGTTAACGCGTTAAAAACCAAAAAGCTTTTTGCAAAAAGGCTTTTCAAGCATTTTAAGATTAAAAACGCAGATTAAAGCTAAAACTTTGGTTTTGCTAAAATAAGATTTTCGTTTTTAGACGTTGAAACTTTCAAAAGACGAAATAAAAAAAAAACCAAAATAAAAATTTGGGGGTTTTTGTTTTACGCGTTAAAACGCAGATTAAAGCTCAAACGTGCTGTTTTGCAAAAATAAGCATTTTCGTTTTAGACGGAAACGTTCAAATAAAGCAATATTAATAAAAACGAATAAAAAAACGTCTTTTTTTATGTTTTTTACGCGTTAAAACGCAAAATAAAGCTAAAAAGGGCTGTTTTGCAAAATAACATTTTCGCAAGATCGTGAAATGAAAAGAAGAAATTTAAAAAAAAACGAAAAAAAAAATTGTCGTTTTTGCTGTTTTACGCGTTAAAACGCAGATTTAAAGCTAAAAACGTGCTGTTTTTAAAAATAAGCTTTTTAAGAAGATCGTGAAATCGTTCAAATAGAGCAATAAAAAAAAAACGAAAAAAAAAAAATTTTCCCGTTTTATGTGTTTTAGGGAAAAACGCGATTAAAGCTCAAACGTGTGTTTTGCAAAAATAAGCTTTTTCGCTTTTTGACGTGAAATCGTTCAAAAAAAGAAATTTAAAAAAACAATAAAAAAATTTTTCGTCGTTTTTATGCGTTTTACGCGCGCAGAAAAAGCTAAAAAACGTGCTGTTTTGTTTGCTTTTAAA
>NW_027048668.1:0-8288 GCF_025399875.1 Dalotia coriaria | reverse complement strand
CAAAAAATAACCATTTTCAAGCATTTTAGATCGGGGAAACCGTTCAAATAGACGAAATATTAATAAAAAAACGAATAAAAAATTCGTCTTTTTTGCTGTTTTAGGGTTAAAAAACGCAGTTTAAAAACCCTAAAAAAGGGCGGGTTTTGCTAAAAAAGTTTTCCGGCATTTTAGATCGGGGAAACCGTTCAAATAGACGCAATATTAAAAAAAAAACGAATAATAAAAATTTCGTCTTTTTTATGCTCTTTTACGCGTTAAACGCAGATTAAAGCTAAAAACGTGCTCTTTGCTAAAAAAAAAGCATTTTCAAGCATTTTAGATCGTTAAAACCTTTCCCCAAAGAAGCACATTAAAAAAAACGAAAAAAAAAAAATTGTCTTTTTTATGTTGTTTTACGCGTTAAAAGGGCAGATTAAAGCTAAAAACGGCTGTTTTGCTAAAATAAGATTTTCAAGATTTTAGATCGTTGAAACCCTTTCCCCAAATAGAAGAATTTTAAAAAAAACGAATAATAAAAAATTCGTCGTTTTTATGTTGTTTTACGCGTTAAAACGCAGATTAAAGCTCAAAACGAAATTGTTTTGCTAAAATAAGATTTTCAAGCATTTTAGATCGTTGAAATCGTTCAAATAGAAGAAATTAAAAAAAAACAAAATAAAAAAAATTTCGTCTTTTTTATGATGTTTTACGCGTCAAAACGCAGATTAAAGCCCAAAACGTGCTGTTTTGCTAAAATAAGCATTTTCCCCATTTTAGATCGTTGAAACTTTTCCAAATAGAAGAATTTTAAAAAAAGAATAAAAAAAATTTCGTCTTTTTTATGATGTTTTACGCGTCAAAACGCAGATTAAACCCTTCAAAAGGGTGTTTTGTTTTGCAAAAAATAAGACCAAGTTTTTTAATCGTTGAACCGTTCAAATAGAAGCAATATTAAAAAAAACGAAAAAAAAAAAATTGTCGTTTTATGCTGTTTTACGCGTTAAAACGCAGTTTAAAAAGCCCCAAAACGTGCTGTTTTGCTAAAATAATCATTTTCAAGCATTTTAGATCGTTAAAAACCGTTCAAAAGACGCAAATTAAAAAAAACCGAATAATAAAAATTGCCTTTTTTAAAAAGTTGTTTTACGCTTTAAAAAACGCAGTTTAAAAAGCCCCAAAACGTCCCGGTTTTGCTAAAAAAAAGATTTTCAAGCATTTTAGAAAATGTTCAAATAAACCCAAACATTAAAAAAAAAAGAATAATAAAAATTGTCGTTTTATGTTGTTTTACGCGTTAAAACGCAGATTAAAGCTAAAAACGTGCTGTTTTGCTAAAATAAGCATTTTCAAGCATTTTAGATCGTTGAAATCGTTAAAAAGGGTTTTATTAAAAAAAAAGGGAGTAAAAATTTTTTCGTCGTTTTTGCTGTTTTGCGCTTTAAAAACGCAGAAAAAGCTCAAACGTGCTGTTTTGCTAAAAAAAAAAGGCCGCGCATTTTGGGATCGTTAAAACCGTTCAAATAGACGCAATTTTAAAAAAAAAGGAATAAAAAAAAATTTTGTCGTTTTATGCTGTTTTACGGTTAAAACGCGGGTTTAAAAAGCTCAAAAGGGCTGTTTTGCGAAAATAAGCATTTTCAATTTTTAGATCGTTGAAATGGGTTAAAATGGACGCAATATTAATAAAAACGAATAATAAAAATTTCGTCGTTTTATGTTGTTTTACGCTTTAAAAAACGCAGTTTAAAAAGCTCAAAATCTGTTTTGCAAAAAATAAGCATTTTCAAGCATTTTAGATCGTTGAAATCGTTCAAATAGAAGCAAAAATTAAAAAAAACGAATAATAAAAAATTCGTCGTTTTATGTTGTTTTACGCTTTAAAAAACGCGTTTTAAAAGCTCAAAACGTGCTGTTTTGCTAAAATAAGCATTTTCAAACTTTTTTGGATCGTTGAAATCGTTCAAATAGAAAAAAATTTTTAAAAAAAAACGAAAAATAAAAATTCGTCTTTTTTATGCTGTTTTACGCGGAAAAACGAGTTTAAAAAAACTAAAAACGTGCTTTTTTGCTAAAATAATCATTTTCAAGCATTTTAGATCGTTGAAATCGTTTCAAATAGACGCAATATTAAAAAAAAACGAATAAAAAAAAATTGGGGTTTTTTTTGGGCTTTAAAAAATGCAGTTTAAAAAGCTCAAAAGGGCTTTTTTTACAATAAGATTTTCAAGCATTTTAGATCTTTGGGAAATCGTTCAAATAGAAGAATATTAATAAAAAACGAATAAAAAAAAAATTCGTCGTTTTATGCTATTTAAAGCGTTAAAACGGATTCAAGCTCAAAACGTGCTGTTTTTTTAAAATAAGCATTTTCAAGCTTTTTAATGTTTAAAAACGTTCAAATGGGACGCTTTTATTAATAAAAACAATAAAAATTTTGTCTTTTATAGTTGTTTTACGCGTTAAAAGGGCAGATTCAAGCTAAAAACGTGGTTTTTAAAAATAAGCATTTTCAAGCATTTTAGATCGTTGAAATTGTTCAAAAAAGGGGAATAAAAAAAAAAACGAATAAAAAAAATTTCGTCGTTTTTATGTTGTTTTACCGTTAAAACGCAGCCCAAAGTTCAAAACGGCTTTTTTTGGCAAAAAAAAATATTTTCAAGCATTTTAGATCTTTTAAATAGTTCAAATAGAAGAATTTAAAAAAACGAATAAAAAAAAATTCGTCGTTTTATGTTTTTTAACGCGTTAAAACGCAGATTAAAGCTAAAAACGTGCTGTTTTGCTTTAAAGCATTTTCAAGCATTTTAGATCGTTGAAATCGTTCAAATAGACGCAATATTAATAAAAACGAATAAAAAAAATTTTCTGTCTTTTTTATGCTGTTTTAGGTTAAAAACGCAGTTTAAAAAGCTAAAAACGTGCTGTTTTGTTTAAAATAAGCATTTTCAAGTATTTTAGATCGTTGAAATCGTTCAAATAGACGCAATATTAAAAAAAAAACGAAAAATTTAAAAATTCGTGTTTTTTGCTGTTTTACGGGGTTAAAAACCCAATTTGGCTCAAAACGTGCTTTTTTTGAAAAATATAATCATTTTCAAGCTTTTTAGATCGGGGAAACGTTCAAATAGACGAATTATTAAAAAAAAACGAATAATAAAAATTTCGTGGGTTTTATGCTGTTTTACGCGTTAAAAGGGGGGGATTGGCTAAAAAGGGCTGTTTTTAAAAATGCATTTTTCGCTTTTAGATCTTTGGGAAATCGTTCAAATGAAGAATATTAAAAAAAAAACGAAAAATTTTAAAAATTCGTCGTTTTATTTTTTTTTCACGCGTTCGCAGTTTAAAAAGCTCAAAAGGGCTGTTTTGCAAAAAATAAGCTTTTTCAAGCATTTTAGATCTTTTTGAAATCGTTCAAATAGAAGCAATATTAAAAAAAAACGAATAAAAAAAATTCGTCGTTTTATGTTTTTTTACGCGATAAAACAAAAGTTTAAAAAGACAAAGGGCTGTTTTCTAATATAAGCTTTTTTCAAACATTTTAGACGTTGAAATCGTTCAAATAGAAGAATTTAAAAAAAAAAAACGAATTAAAAATTTGTCTTTTTTATGCTGTTTCACGTGTTAAAACGCAGATTCAAGCTAAAAACGTGCTGTTTTGCTAAAAATAAGCTTTTTTCAAGCATTTTAGATCGTTAAAAAACGTTCAAATAGACGCAATATTAATAAAACAAATAATAAATATTTCGTCGTTTCTATGTTTTTTTGCGCGTTAAAACGCAGAAAAGTTAAAAACGGCTGTTTTGCTAAAAAATAAGCATTTTCGGGTATTTTAGATCGTTAAAAACGTTCAAATAGACGCAATTTTAAATTGAATAAAAAAATTTTCCTGTCGTTTTATTTTGGGTTTTAGGGTTAAAAACGCAGTTTAAAAAGTTTCAAAACGTGCTGTTTTGCTAAAAAAAACATTTTAAATTTGGGATCGTTGAAATCGTTAAAATAGGCCAAAATTTAAAAAAAAACCAATAAAAAAAATTTTGCCTTTTTTATGTTGTTTTACGCTTTAAAAAGGGCAGTTTAAAAAGCTCAAAACGTGCTTTTTTCAAATAAGCATTTTCAAGTATTTTAGATCGTTGAAATCGATCAAATAGAAAAAAATTTAAAAAAAAAGCGAATAAAAAAAAATTTCGTCTTTTTTATGTTTTTTTAGGGTTAAAACGCAGATTCCCTTCAAACGTGCTGTTTTTTTTTAAAAATGTTTTTCAAGCATTTTAGATCGGGAAATCGTTCAAATAGAAGCAAATTAAAAAAAAAAACGAATAAAAAAAATTTCCCCGCCTTTTTTATTTTTGTTTTTACGCGTTAAAACGCAGATTAAACCCTTAAAACGTGCTGTTTTGCAAAAATAAGTATTTTCAAGCATTTTAGATCGCGGGAAATCGTTCAAATGAAGCAATATTAATAAAAAAACGAATAAAAAAAAAATTCGTCGTTTTTATGTTGTTTTACGCGTTAAAAACGCAGTTTAAAAAGCTCAAAACGTGCTTTTTTTGCAAAAAATAAGATTTTCAAGCTTTTTAACCGCGGGAAACCGTTCAAATAGACCCCAATATTAATAAAAAAACAAATAAAAAAAAATTTCGTCGTTTTATGCTGTTTTACGCTTTAAAAAAGGGCAGAAAACCCTTCAAAAACGTGCTGTTTTGCTAAAATAAGCATTTTCATGTATTTTAGATCGCTGCACCGTTAAAATAGACGCAATATTAAAAAAACGAATAATAAAAAATTGTCTTTTTTATGCTGTTTTAGGGTTAAAACCGGTTTAAAAAGCTAAAAACGTGCTGTTATGCTAAAATAAGATTTTCATGTTTTTTAGATCGGGGAAATCGTTCAAATAGACGCAATATTAATAAAAAACGAATAAAAAAAAATTGTCTTTTTTATGCTGTTTTACGCGTTAAAACACGGAAAAGCTCAAAACGTGCTTTTTTTGCTAAAAAACTTTTTCAAGCATTTTAGATCGTTGAACTGTTCAAATAGAAAAATTTAATAAAAACAAAATAAAAAAAATTCGTCGTTTTATGCTGTTTTACCGTTAAAAGGGCAGATTAAAAGCTAAAAAACGTCCCGTTTTCAAAAAAAAAGCATTTTCAAGCATTTTAGATCGTTAAAACCGTTCAAATAGAAGCACATTAATAAAAACGAATAAAAAAAATTTGTCTTTTTTATGCTGTTTCACGCGTTAAACGCAGACCCGCTCAAAACGTGCTGTTTTGCTAAAATAAGCATTTTCAAGCATTTTAGATCGTTGAAATCGTTCAAATAGAAGCAATATTAATAAAAACGAATAATAAAAATTCGTCGTTTTATTGTTTTACGCGTTAAAACGCAGATTAAAGCTCAAAACGCTGTTTTGCTAAAATAATCATTTTCAGCATTTTAGATCGTTGAAATCGTTCAAATAGAGCAATATTAATAAAAACGAATAATAAAAATTCGTCGTTTTTATGTGTTTTACGCGTTAAAACGCAGATTAAAGCTCAAAACGTGCTGTTTTGCTAAAATAAGCATTTTCAAGCATTTTAGATCGTTGAAATCGTTCAAATAGAAGCAATATTAATAAAAAACGAATAATAAAAATTCGTCGTTTTATGACTGTTTCACGCGTTAAAACGCAGATTCGAAAGCTCAAACGTGCTGTTTTGCTACAATAAGCATTTTCAAGCATTTTAGATCGTTGAAATCGTTCAAATAGAAGCAATATTAATAAAACGAATAATAAAAAATCTGTCGTTTTTATGCTATTTTCACGCGTTAAAACGCAGATCCGCTTCAAACGCTGTTTTGCTAAAATAAGCATTTTCAAGCATTTTAGATCGTTGAAAACGTTCAAATAGACGCAATATTAATAAAAACAAATAATGTTATTTCGTCGTTTTTATGCTGTTTTGCGCTGCTAAAACGCAGATTGCTTCAAAACGTGCTGGTTTTGCAAAAATAAGCATTTTCAAGCATTTTAGATCGTTGAAACTGTTCAAATAGACGCAATATTAATAAAAATGAATAATAAAATTTCTGTCGTTTTATGCTGTTTTACGCGTTAAAACGCAGATTAATGCTCAAAACGTGCTGTTTTGCTAAAATGTTACTTTCAATTTTAGATCGTTGAAATCGTTAAAATAGGCGCAATATTAAATAAAAAACGAATAATAAAAAATTTCGTCGTTTTATGTTGTTTACGCGTTAAAACGCAGATTAAAGCTCAAACGTGCCTCTTTTGCTTAAATAAGCATTTTCAAGTATTTTAGATCGTTGAAATCGTTCAAATAGAAGCAATATTAATAAAAACGAATACCGTAAAATTCGCTGTTTTATGCTGTTTTACGCGTTAAAACGTGATTAAAGCTCAAAACGTGCTGTTTGCTAAAATAAGCATTTTCAAGCATTTTAGATCGTTGAAATCGTTCAAATAGAAGCAATATTAATAAAACGAATAATAAAAATTCGCCGTTTTATATGCTGTTTTAGCGTTAAAAACGCAGATTAAAGCTCAAAACGTCTGTTTTGCTGTAAAGCATTTTCAAGCATTTTAGATCGTTGAAACTCGTTCAAATAGAAGCAATATTAATAAAACGAATAATAAAATTGTCGTTTTATGTGTTTACGCGTTAAAACGCAGATTAAAGCTAAAACGTGCTGTTTTGCAATAAGCATTTTCAAGCATTTTAGATCGTTGAAATCGTTCAAATAGAAGCAATATTAATAAAAACGAATAATAAAAATTCGTCGTTTTATGCTGTTTTACGCGTTAAAACGCAGATTAAAGCTAAAACGTGTGCTGTTTTGCTAAAATAAGCATTTTCAAGCATTTTAGATCGTTGAAATCGTTCAAATAGAGCAATATTAAAAAAACGATCAAAACGTCGTTTTATGTTTCGCGTTAAAAAGCAGATTAAAAGCTCAAAACGTGCTGTTTTGCTAAAATAAGCATTTTCAAGCATTTTTAGATCGTTGAAATCGTTCAAATAGTACATATTAATAAAAACGAATAATAAAAATTCGTCGTTTTTATGTGTTTTACGCGTTAAACGCAGATTAAGCTCAAAACGTGCTGTTTTGCTAAAATAAGCATTTTCAAGCATTTTAGATCGTTGAAATCGTTCAAATAGAGAATATTAATAAAAACGAATAATAAAATTTCGTCTTTTTTGCTGTTTACGCGTTAAAACGCAGAGTTTTGCTACAGCCTTTTCAAAACGCATGATTTTGTTAAATAAGAAAACGTTTTCAAAGTTTTAATAAGATCGTTGAAATCGTTCAAATAGAAGCAATATTAATAAAAACGAATAATAAAAATTTGTCGTTTTATGCTGTTTCAGCGTTAAAACGCAGATTCAGCTCAAAACGTGCTGTTTTGCTGAAAATAAGCATTTTCCAGCATTTTAGATCGTTGAAAACGTTCAAATAGACGCAATATTAATAAAACAAATACAAATATTTCGTCGTTTTATGTTGTTTTGCGCGTTAAAACGCAGATTAAAGCTCAAAACGTGCTGTTTTGCTAAATAAGCATTTTCAAGTATTTTAGATCGTTGAAATCGTTCAAATAGACGCAATATTAATAAAAACGAATAATAAAAATTTCGTCGTTTTAAGCTCCTTTACGCGTTAAAACGCAGATTAAAGCTCAAAACGCGCTGTTTTGCTAAAATAAACATTTTCAAGCATTTTAGATCGTGAAATCGTTCAATAGACGCAATATTAATAAAAAACGATATAAAAAATTTCTCGTTTTATGTGTTTTACGTTAAATAGCAGATTAAAGCTCAAAACGTGCTGTTTTGTAAAATAAGCAATTTCAAGCATTTTGAGCACGCTTGAAATCGTTCAAATAGAAGCAATATTAATAAAACGAATAATAAAAATTCGTCGTTTTTGGTGTTTTACGCGTTAAAACGCAGATTAAGGCTCAAAACGTGCTGTTTTGCTAAAATAATCATTTTCAAGCATTTTAGATCGTTGAAATCGTTCAAATAGAGCAATATTAATAAAAACGAAGAATAAAATTTTTGTTTTATTTTACGCGTTAAAAGGGATAAAAGCTCAAAACGTGCTGTTTTGCTAAAATAACTTTTCAAATTTGTTTGAAATTTCAAAAAAAATTTAATAAAAAACGAAAAAAAAAATGCCGTTTTTTTTATAAAACGAATTTAAAAAAAAATCTTTTTTTAAAAATTATTTTAAGTTTTTAACGTTAAACTTCAAAACGCTTTAAAAAACCTTAAAAAAAATTTTTTTTTGGGGTTTTA
>NW_027048667.1:0-8303 GCF_025399875.1 Dalotia coriaria | reverse complement strand
TTTTTGAAAAAATTTGTTTAAAAATTTTTTTAGCAAAACAGCACTTTTTGGTTTTGCTTTAATCCTGCGTTTTTTAACTTTTTAAAACCTTTTTTAAAACGAAAACAAAAAAAATTTTTTTTAATTTTGGGTTTTTTTATTAAGGGGGGGGGGGGGGGGGGGGGGGGGGGGGGGGGTTTTTTTTTTTTTTTTTTTTTTTTTTTTTTTTTTTTTTTTTTTTTTTTTTTTTTTTTTTTTTTTTTTTTTTTTTTTTTTTTTTTTTTAACCCCCTTTTATTTAATTTTTTGAAAACGATTTTTTTTCAAAACCCCCGATCTAAAATGTTAAAAATGCTTTTTTAAAACAAAACAGCACTTTTTGGGTTTAATCTGCTTTTTTAACAAAACAGCAAAAAAAACGAAAATTTTTTTATTATTCTTTTTTTATTAATATTGCTTTATTTGAACTTTTCAACGATTTTGCTTAAAATTTATTTTAAAAACAGCACTTTTTGATTTATCGGGAAACGCGAAAAACAGCAAAAAAAACGACGAAATTTTTATTATTGTTTTTTTTTTTTCTCTATTTAACGACAACGATCTAAAATGTTGAAAATGCTTATTTTACAAAACGCACGTTTTGAGCTTTAACTGCGTTTTCCGAAAAACAGCATAAAACGATTTTTTATTATTCGTTTTTATTAATATTGCCTATTTGAACGATTTCAACGATCTAAAAGGGAAAATTTTTTATTTTAAAAAAACACCCGTTTTGATTTTTTAATCTGCGTTTTAACCGTAAAACAGCAAAAAAACGACGAAATTTTATTATTCGTTTTTATTAATATTGCGTCTATTTTGAACGATTTCAACGATCTAAACGCTTGAAAATGCTTACTTTTAGCAAAACAGCACGTTTTGATCTTTAATCTGCGTTTTAACGCGTAAAGTCAGCATAAAAACGACGAATTGCTTATTTTTCGTTTTATTAATATTGCTTCTATTTGAACGATTTCAACGATCTGGGGTAAAATGTTTGAAAGTTTATTTTAACAAAATGGTACTGCTTTGAGCTTTAATCTGCGTTTTAACTCGTAAAACAAGCATAAAAAACGACGAATTTTTATTATTCGTTTTTTATTAATATTGATTCTATTTGAACGATTTCAACGATCTAAAATGTTGAAATGCTTATTTTGTGGCAAAACAGCACGTTTTCAGCTTTAATCTGCGTTTTAACGCGTAAAACAGCATAAAAACGACAAAATTTTATTATTCGTTTTTATTAATATTGCGCCCATTGAACGATTGCAACGATCTAAAATGCTTGAAAATGCTTATTTCCAGCAAAACAGCACGTTTGAGCTTTAATCGCGTTTTAACGCGTAAAACATACAAAACGACGAATTTTTATTATTCGTTTTTATTATTGTTCTATTTGAACGATTTCCACCTGATCTAAAATGCTGAAAAATTTATTTTAACAAAAACAGCACGTTTTGAGCTTTAATCTGCGTTTTAACTCAGAAAACAGCATAAAACGATAAATTTTTATTATCTGCCTTTTGCCATTATTGCTTCTCATTTGGAACGACGTCTGACCAAAAATGCTTGAAAATGCTTATTTAGCAAAACAGCACGTTTTGAGCTTTATTCTGCGTTTTAACGCGTGTTCAGCATAAAACGACGAAATTTTTATTATTCGTTTCTTTATTTTATTGCGTCTATTGAACGATTTCCAACGATCTAAAAAAAAATGCTTGAAAAGCTTTATTTTAGCAAAACAGCAACGTTTTGAGCTTTAATCTGCGTTTTAACGCGTAAAAACAGCATAAAAAACGACGAAATTTTTATTATCTTTCGTTTTGCCACATTGCTTCTATTTGAACGATTTCAACGCGATCTAAAATGCTTCGGAAAATGCCGTTTATTTAGCAAAACAGCACGTTTTGTGTTTTAATCTGCGTTTTAACGGCGTAAAAGAGCATGTAAAATGACGAATTTTTGGCTATTCGCTTTTTACGAATATTGTTTATTTGAACGATTTCAACGATCTAAAATGCTTGAAAATGCTTATTTTAACAAAACAGCACGCTTTGAGCTTTAATCTGCGTTTTAACTCGTAAAAACAGCATAAAAACGACCAAATCTTTTATTGGCTCCGTTTTTATTAATATTGCGTCTATTTGAACGATTTCAACGATCTAAAATGCTTGAAAATGCTTATTTTAGCAAAAACAGCACGCTTCGAGCTTTATTCTGCGTTTTTAACGCGTAAAACAGCATAAAACGACGAAATTTTTATTATTCGCTTTTTATTTTTTGCCGCGCCCATTTGAACGATTTCAAAGATTCAAAATGCTTGAAAATGCTTATTTTGTGCAAAAACAGCACGTTTTGAGCTTTAATCTGCGTTTTTGCAAGCGTAAAACAGCATAAAAAAACGACGAATTTTATTATCCGTTTTTATTAATATTGCTTCTATTTGAACGATTTCAACGATCTAAAATGCTTGAAATGCTTATTTTAGCAAAACAGCACGTTTTGAGCTTTAATCTGCGTTTTTTAACGTAAATAGCATAAAAACGACGAATTTTATTATTCGTGTTTTATTAATAATGTTTACTTGAACGATTTCAACGATCTAAAATGCTTCGAAATGCTTACTAACAAAACAGCACGTTTTGAGCTTTTAATCTGCGTTTTAACTCGTAAACAGCATAAAAACGACACCTTATTATTCGTTTTTATTAATATTGATTCTATTTTACGATTTCAACGATCTAAATGCTTGAAAATGCTTATTTTAGCAAAACAGCACGTTTTGAGCTTTTTAATCTGCGTATTAACGCGTAAAACAGCATAAAAAACGACGAAATTTTTATTATTCGTTTTTATTAATATTGCGTCTATTTGAAATACTGCAACGATCTAAATGCTTGAAAGTTTATTTTAGCAAAACAGCACGTTTTGAGTTTTAATCTGCGTTTTAACGCGTAAAACAGCATAAAACGACGAATTTTTTATTATTCGTTTTTTATTACGGCATTGCTTCTATTTCAACGATTTCAACGATCTAAAATGCTTGAAAATGCTTATTTAACAAAACAGCACGTTTTTGAGCTTTAATCTTGCGTTTAACTCGTAAAACAGCATAAAAACGATAAATTTTTATTATCTGTTTTTATTAAATATTGCTTCTTATTTGAACGATTTCAACGATCTAAAATGCTTGAAAATGCTTTATTTTAGCAAAAACAAAGCACGTTTTTGAGCTTTATTCTGCGTTTTAACGCGTAAACAAAAGCATAAAAACGACGAAATTTTTATTATTCGCTTTTTTATTTTTATTGCGTCTATTTGAACGATTTCAAAGATCTAAAATGCTTGAAAATGTTTATTTTAGCAAAAACAGCACGTTTTGAGTTTTAATCTGCGTTTTAACGCAAAACAGCAAAAAACGACGAATTTTTATTATTCGTTTTTATTACTACAATATTTCGCTCTTTATCGGAAACGATTTCAACGATCTAAAATGCTTGAAAAATGCTTATTTTGTGCAAAACAGCACGTTTTGAGCTTTAATCTGCGCTCAATGCGAAACAGCATAAAAAAACGACGAAATTTTATTATTCGTTTTAATTACTATTGCGTCTATTTGACGATTTCAACGGGATCTAAAATGCTTGAAAATTTTATTTTGTGCGCGTTACACGTTTTGAGTTTTAATCTGCGTTTTAACGCGTAAACAGCATAAAAACGACGAATTTTTATTATTCGTTTTTATTAATATTGCTTCTATTTGAACGATTTCAAACGATCTAAAATGTTTGAAAATGCTTATTTTAACAAAACAGCACGTTTTTGAGTTTTACCCGCGTTTTAACTCGTAAAACAGCATAAAAACGACGAATTTTTATTATTCGTTTTTATTAATATTGATTCTATTTGGACATTTCAACGATCTAAAATGCTGGCGTAACAAGTATTTTCAGCAAAACATACCGTTTTGAGTTTAATCTGCGTATTAACGCGCGTAAAACAGCATAAAAACGACGAAATTTTATTATTCGTTTTTATTAATATTGCGTCTATTTGAACGCGATTGCAACGATCTAAAAATGCCGGAAAATGCTTAGTTTAGCAAAACAGCACGTTTTCTTAATCTGCGTTTTAACGCGTAAAACAGCATAAAAACGACGAATTTTTTATTATTATTCGTTTTTATTAATATTGCTTCTATTTGAACGTGATTTCAACGATTCAAAATGCTTGAAATGCTTTTATTTTAACAAAACAGCATCGTTTTGAGTTTTAATCTGCAGCTTAACCGCAAAACAGCATAAAAACGATAAATTTTTATTATTATTTGTTTTTTATTAATATTGCTTCCTATTTGAACGATTTCAACGATTCTAAAATGCTTGAAAATGTTATTTTAGCAAACAGCACGTTTTGAGCTTTATTCTGCGTTTTAACGCGTAAACAGCATAAAACGACGAAATTTTTGTATTATTCGTTTTTATTTTTATTATTTGAACGATTTCAACGATCTAAAATGCTTGAAAATGCTTATTTTAGTAAAACAGTTAATGTTTTGAGTTTTAATCTGCGTTTTTAACGCGTAAAACAGCATAAAACGACGAAATTCCTGCCATCTTGCTTTTTATAAATATTAGTTTCACTTGAACGATTTCCCAACGATCTAAAATGCTGAAAATGCTTACGCGCAAAACAGCCTGTTTTGTGCTTTAATCTGCGTTTTAACGCGTAAAAGAGCATAAAACGACGAATTTTATTATTCGCTTTTATTAATATTGCTTCTATTTGAACGATTTTAACGATCTAAAATGCTTGAAAATGCTTATTTTAGCAAAACACGTTACGTTTTGAGCTTTAATCGCGATTTAACGCGTAAAGCAGTAAAAACGATATAATTTTTATTATACGTTTTATTAATATTGCTTCATTAACGATTTCAACGATCTAAAATGCTTGAAAATGCTTATTTAAGCAAAACAGCACGTTTTGAGCTTTAATCTGCGTTTTAACGCGTAAAACAGCATAAAATCGACGAATTTTTATTATTCGTTTTATTAATATTCCGTCTATTTGAACGATTTCAAACGATCTTAATGCTTGAAATGCTTTTATTATCAGCAAAAAGCACGTTTTGAGTTTAATCTGCGTTTTAACGCGTAAACAGCATAAAACGACGAATTTTATTATTCGTTTTTATTAATATTGCTTCTATTTGAACGATTTCAACGATCTAAAATGCTTGAAAATGCTTATTTTAGCTAAAAGCACGTTTTGAGTTTTATTCTGCGTTTTAACGCGTAAACAGCATAAAACGACGAAATTGTTTTATTCGTTTTATTAATATTGCTTCTATTTGAACGATTTCAACGATCGAAAATGCTTGAAAAAGCTTATTTTAGCAAACAGCAGTTTTGAGTTTAATCTGCGTTTAACGCGTAAAACAGCATAAAAAGCACGAATTTTTTTATCGCTCTTTTTATTAATATTGCTTTATTTGAACGATTTCAACGATCTAAAATGCTGAAAATGCTTATTTTAGCAAAACAGCACGTTTTGAGTTTAATCTGCGCTTTAACGCGAAAACAGCATAAAACGACGAATTTTTTATTATCGCTTTTTTATTGCTTCTATTGAACGATTTCAACGATCTAAAATGCTTGAAAATGCTTATTTTAGCAAAACAGCACGTTTTGAGCTTTAATCTGCGTTTTAATGCTAAAACAGCATAAAACGACGAAATTTTTATTATTCGTTTTTATTAATATTGCGTCTATTTGAACGATTTCAACGATCTAAAATGCTTGAAAATGCTTATTTTAGCAAAACAGTACGTTTTGAGCTTTAATCTGCGTTTTAACGCTTAAATCAGCATAAAAACGACGAATTTTTATTATTCGTTTTTATTAATATTGTTCTATTTAACGATTTCAACGATCTAAAATGTTTGAAAATGCTTATTTTAACAAACAGCACGTTTTGAGTTTAATCTGCGTTTTTTAACTCGTAAAACAGTAAAAACGACGAATTTTTTTATTATTCGTTTTATTAATATTGATTCTATTTGAAACGATTTTCAACGATCTAAAATGTTTTGAAAATGCTTATTTTAGCAAAAAGTAGTTTTGAGCTTTAATCTGCGTATTAACGCGTAAAACAGCATAAAAACGACGAAATTTTTATTATTCGTTTTTATTAATATTGCGTCTATTTGAACGATTGCAACGATCTAAAATGCTTGAAAATGCTTATTTTAAAGCAAAAAGCACGTTTTGAGCTTTTAATCTGCGTTTAACGCGTAAAACAGCATAAAACGACGAATTTTTTATTATTCGTTTTTATTATTATTGCTTCTATTTGAACGATTTCAACGATCTAAAATGCTTGAAAATGCTTATTTTAGTAAAACAGCACGTTTTGAGCTTTAATCTGCGTTTTAACGCGTAAAACAGCATAAAACGACGAAATTTTTATTATTCGTTTTATTAATATTGCTCTATTTGAACGATTTCAACGATCTAAAATGCTTGAAAATGCTTATTTTAGCAAAACAGCTCGTTTTGTGCTTTAATCTGCGTTTTAACGCGTAAAACAGCATAAAAACGACGAAATTTTTATTATTCGTTTTTATTAATATTGCTTCTATTTGAACGATTTCAACGATCTAAAATGCTTGAAAATGCTTATATTAGCAACAACAGCACGTTTTGAGCTTTAATCTGCGTTTTAACGCGTAAAACAGCATAAAACGACGAAATTTTTATTATTCGTTTTTATTAATATTGCTTCTATTTGAACGATTTCAACGATCTAAAATGCTTGAAAATGCTTATTTTAGCAAAACAGCACGTTTTGAGCTTTATTCTGCGTTTAACGCGTAAACAGCATAAAACGACGAAATTTTTATTATTCGTTTTTATTATTTATTGCGTCTATTTGAACGATTTCAACGATCTAAAATGCTTGAAAATGCTTATTTTAGCAAAACAGCACGTTTTGAGCTTTAATCTGCGTTTTAACGCGTAAAACAGCATAAAACACGAATTTTTTATATTCGTTTTATTAATATTGCTCTATTTGAACGATTTTAACGATCTAAAATGCTTGAAAATGCTTATTTTAGCAAAACAGCACGTTTTGAGCTTTAATCTGCGATTTAACGCGTAAAGCAGCATAAAAACGACGAAATTTTTATTATATCGTTTTTATTAATATTGCTTCTATTTGAACGATTTCAACGATCTAAAATGCTTGAAAATGCTTATTTTAGCAAAAACAGCACGTTTTGAGTTTAATCTGCGTTTAACGCGTAAAACAGCATAAAAACGACGAAATTTTTATTATTCGTTTTATTAATATTGCTCTATTTGAACGATTTCAACGATCTAAAATGCTTGAAAATGCTTATTTTAGCAAAACAGCACGTTTTGAGCTTTAATCTGCGTTTTAACGCGTAAAACAGCATAAAACGACAAATTTTTTATTATTCGTTTTTATTAATATTGCTTCTATTTGAACGATTTCAACGATCTAAAATGCTTGAAAATGCTTATTTTAGCAAACAGCACGTTTTGAGCTTTATTCTGCGTTTTAACGCGTAAAACAGCATAAAACGACGAATTTTTATTATTCGTTTTTATTAATATTGCTTCTATTTGAACGATTTCAACGATCGAAAATGCTTGAAAATGCTTATTTTAGCAAAACAGCACGTTTTGAGCTTTAATCTGCGTTTTAACGCGTAAAACAGCATAAAAAGCAAAATTTTTATTATTCGTTTTTTATTAATATTGCTTCTATTTGAACGATTTCAACGATCTAAAATGCTTGAAAATGCTTATTTTAGAAGCAAAACAGCACGTTTTGAGCTTTAATCTGCGTTTTAACGCGTAAAACAGCATAAAAACGACGAATTTTTTTATTATTCGTTTTTATTAATATTGCTCTATTTGAAAGATTTCAACGATCTAAAATGCTTGAAAATGCTTATTTTAGCAAACAGCACGTTTTGAGCTTTAATCTGCGTTTTAATGCGTAAAACAGCATAAAACGACAAATTTTATTATTCGTTTTTATTAATATTGCGTCTATTTGAACGATTTCAACGATCTAAAATGCTTGAAAATGCTTTTTTTAGCAAAACGGGCACGTTTTGAGCTTTAATCTGCGTTTTAACGCGAAAAACAGCATAAAACGACGAATTTATTATTCGTTTTTATTAATATTGCTCTATTTGAACGATTTCAACGATCAAAAAGTTTGAAAATGCTTTTTTACAAAACAGCA
>NW_027048666.1:0-8310 GCF_025399875.1 Dalotia coriaria | reverse complement strand
CCCCAAAATAAGCATTTTCGCATTTTAGATCGTTGAAATCGTTCAAAAAAGGCAATATTAATAAAACGAATAATAAAATTTGTCGTTTTATGCGTTTTAGGGTTAAGACGCCGATTAAAGCTCAAAGCGTGCTGTTTTGCTAAAATAAGCATTTCAAGCTTTTAGATCGTTGAACTTCAAAAGACGCAATAAAAATAAAAAACGAATAATACGTCGTATTTATGCTGTTTTACGCGTTAAAACGCAGAATGTTCAAAATGTGCTGTTTTGCTAAAATAAGCATTTTCAAACATTTTAGATCGTTGAAATCGTTCAAATAGAAGCAATATTAATAAAAACGAATAATAAAATTCGCCGTTTTATGCTGTTTTACGCGTTAAACGCAGATTAAGCTCAAACGGCTCTTTTGCTAAAAATAAGCATTTTCAAGCATTTTAGATCGTTGAAATCGTTCAAATAGACGCAATATTAATAAAAACGAATAATAAAAATTTCGTCGTTTTTATGCTGTTTTACGCGTTAAAACGCAGATTAAAGCTCAAAACGTGCTGTTTTGCTAAAATAAGCATTTTCAAGCATTTTAGATCGTTGAAATCGTTCAAATAGAAGCAATATTAATAAAAACGAATAATAAAAATTCGTCGTTTCATGCTGTTTTACGCGTTAAACGCAGATTAAAGCTCAAACGTGCTGTTTTGCTAAAATAAGCATTTTCAAGCATTTTAGATCGTTGAAATCGTTCAAATAGACGCAATATTAATAAAATCGAATAATATTCGTCGTTTTATGCTGTTTTACGCGTTAAACGCAGATTAAAACTCAAAACGTGCTGTTTTGCTAAAATAAGCATTTTCAAGCTTTTAGATCGTTGAAATCGTTCAAATAGACGCAATATTAATAAAAACGAATAATAAAAATTCGTCGTTTTATGCTGTTTTACGCGTTAAAACGCAGATTAAAGCTCAAAACGTGCTGTTTTGCTAAAATAAGCATTTTCAAGCATTTTAGATCGTTGAAATCGTTCAAATAGACGCAATATTAATAAAACGAATAATAAAATTTCGTCGTTTTTATGCTGTTTTACGCGTTAAACGCCGATTAAAAGCTCACAGCGTGCTGTTTTGCTAAAATAAGCATTTTCAAGCTTTTAGATCGTTGAAATCGTTCAAATAGAGCGCAATAAAATAAAAACGAATAATAAAATTCGTCGTTTTTATGCTGTTTTACGCGTTAAAACGCAGAATAAGCTCAAAACGTGCTGTTTTGCTAAAATAAGCATTTTCAAACATTTTAGATCGTTGAAATCGTTCAAATAGAAGCAATATTAATAAAAAACGAATAATAAAAATTCGCCGTTTTATGCTGTTTTACGCGTTAAAACGCAGATTAAAGCTCAAACGTGCTCTTTGCTAAAATAAGCATTTTCAAGCATTTTAGATCGTTGAAATCGTTCAAATAGACGCAATATTAATAAAAACGAATAATAAAAATTTCGTCGTTTTATGCTGTTTTACGCGTTAAAACGCAGATTAAAGCTCAAAACGTGCTGTTTTGCTAAAATAAGCATTTTCAAGCATTTTAGATCGTTGAAATCGTTCAAATAGAAGCATATTAATAAAAACGAATAATAAAAATTCGTCGTTTTAATGCCTTATTACGCGTTAAAACGCAGAATAAAGCTCAAAACGTGCTGTTTTGCTAAAATAAGCATTTTCAAGCATTTTAGATCGTTGAAATCGTTCAAATAGAAGCAATATTAATAAAAACGAATGATAAAATGTCGTCGTTTTTTGCGTTTTACGTTAAAACGCAGATTAAAGCTCAAAACGTGCTGTTTTGCTAAAATAAGCATTTTAACTTTTAGATCGTGAAAGTTCAAATAGACGCAATATTAATAAAAAACGAATAATAATTGTCATTTTATGCTGTTTTACGCGTTAAAACGCAGATTAAGCTCAAAACGTGCTGTTTTGCTAAAATAAGCATTTTCAAGATTTTAGATCGTTGAAATCGTCAAATAGAAGCAATATTAATAAAAACGAATATAAATTCGTCGTTTTATGCTGTTTCCGTTAGAACGCAGTTAAAGCTCTAAACGTGCTGTTTTGCTAAAAATAAGCATTTTCAAGCATTTTAGATCGTGAAATCGTAAAAAATCGTTAATTAAAAACGAATAATAAAAATTCGTCGTTGTTATGTGTTTTACGAGTTAAAAACGAGATTAAAAGCTCAAAACGTGCTGTTTTGCTAAAATAAGCATTTTCAAGCATTTTAGACGTTGAAATCGTTCAAATAGACGCAATAAAATAAAACGAATAATAAAATGTTGTTTTTATCGTGTTTTACGCGTAATAGCAGATAGTTTCAAACGTGCTGTTTTGCTAAAATAAGCATTTTCAAGCATTTTAGATCGTTGAAATCGTTCAAATAGACGCAATATTAATAAAACGAATAATAAAATTTCGTCGTTTTTATGATGTTTTACGCGATAAAACGCAGATTAAAGCTCGAATCATGCTGTTTTGCTAAAAATAAGCATTTTCAAGCATTTTAGATCGTTGTGCACCGTTCAAATAGACGCAATAAAAATAAAAACAAATAATAAAAATTTCTGTCGTTTTTATGCTGTTTTACGCGTTAAAACGCAGAATAAAGCTCAAAACGTGCTGTTTTGCTAAAATAAGCATTTTCTTAAGCATTTTAGATCGTTGAAATCGTTCAAATAGATGTAATATTAATAAAAACGAATAATAAAAATTCGTCGTTTTATTGTTTTACGCGTTAAAACGCAGATTAAAGCTCAAACGCTGTTTTGCTAAAATAAGCATTTTCAAGCATTTTAGATCGTTGAAATCGTTCAAATAGAAGCAATATTAAAAAAAAACGAATAATAAAAATTTCGTCGTTTTATGCTGTTTTACGCGTTAAAACGCAGATTAAAGCTCAAACGTAGTTGTTTTGCTAAAATAAGCATTTTCAAGATTTAGATCGTTGAAATCGTTCAACAGACGCAATATTAATAAAAACGAATAATAAAAATTCGTCGTTTTTATAAAGTTGTTTTACCGCGTTAAATGCAGATTAAAAGCTCAAAACGTGCTGTTTTGCTAAAATAAGCATTTTCGGGCATTTTAGATCGTTGAAATCGTTCAAATAGGAAGCACATAATAAAAACGAATAATAAAAAAATTCGTCGTTTTATGTTGTTTTACGCGTTAAACGCAGATTAAAAGCTCAAAACGTGCTGGTTTTGCTAAAATAAGCATTTTCAAGCATTTTAGATCGTTGAAATCGTTCAAATAGAAGCAATATTAATAAAAACGAATAATAAAAATTCGTCGTTTTATGCTGTTTTACGCGTTAAAACGCAGATTAAAGCTCAAAACGTGCTGTTTTGCTAAAATAAGCATTTTCAAGCATTTTAGATCGTTGAAATCGTTCAAATAGACGCAATAAAAATAAAAACGAATAATAAAAAATTTCGTCGTTTTTATGCTGTTTTACGCAGTTAAAACGCAGACAAAAGCTCTCAAACGTGCTGTTTTGCTAAATAAGCATTTTCAAACATTTTAGATCGTTGAAATCGTTCAAATAGAAGCAATATTAATAAAAACGAATAATAAAAAATTCGCCGTTTTTATGCTGTTTTACGTTAAACGCAAATTAAAGCTCAAAACGCTCTTTTGCTAAATAAGCATTTTCAAGCATTTTAGATCGTTGAAATCGTTCAAATAGACGCAATATTAATAAAAACGAATAAAAATTTCGTCGTTTTATGTTGTTTACGCGTTAAAACGCAGATTAAAAGCTCAAAACGTGCTGTTTTGCTAAAATAAGCATTTTCAAGTATTTTAGATCGTTGAAATCGTTCAAATAGAAGCTAATATTAATAAAAAAACGAATAATAAAAAATTCGTCGTTGAGTGCCATTACGTTAAACGTAGATTAAAGCTCAAAACATGCTGTTTTGCTAAAATAAGCAATTTCAAGCATTTTAGATCGTTGAAATCGTTCAACAGGACACACTAAAAATAAAAACGAATAATAAAAAATTACCGTTTTATGCTGTTTTACGCGTTAAAACGCAGATTAAAGCTCAAATTCGTTTTGGCTAAAATAAGCATTTTCAAGCATTTTAAATCGTTGAAATCGTCTCAAATAGAAGCAATATTAATAAAAACGAATAATGCAATTCGTCGTTTTATGCTGTTTACGCGTTAAAACGCCGATTAAAGCTCAAACGTGCTGTTTTACAAAATAAGCATTTTCGCTTTTTAGATCGTTGAAATCGTTCAAATAGACGCAATAAAATAAAACAAATAATAAAAATTTGTCGTTTTTATGTTGTTTTACGCGTTAAAACGCAGAATAAAAGCTCAAAACGTGCTGTTTTGCTAAATAAGTATCAGCGATTATATCGTTGAAATCGTTCAAATAGACGCGCAATATTAATAAAAACGAATAATAAAAAAATTCGCCGTTTTGTGCTGTTTTACGCGTTAAAACGCAGATTAAAAGCTCAAAACGTGCTGTTTTGCTAAAATAAGCATTTTCAAGCATTTAGATCGTTGAAATCGTCTTCAACAGGAAGCAATATTAAAAAAACGAATATTAAAAATTTCGTCGTTTTATGTTGTTTTACGCGTTAAAACGCAGATTAAAGCTCAAACGTGCTGTTTTTGCTAAAATAAGCATTTTCAAGCATTTTAGAGATCGTTGAAATCGTTCAAATAGACGCAATATTAATAAAAAACGAATAATAAAATTCGTCGTTTTTATGCTGTTTTACGCGCTAAAACGCAGAATGTCCTCCAACAAAAACGAATAATAAAAATTCGTCGTTTTATGTTGTTTACGCGTTAAAACGCAGATTAAAGCTCAAACGTACTGTTTCGCTAAAATAAGCATTTTCAAGCATTTAGATCGTTGAAATCGTTCAAATAGAAGCAATATTAATAAAAACGAATAATAAAAATTTCGTCCTTTTTATGCTGTTTTAGGCGTTAAACGCAGATTAAAGCTCAAAATCGCGCTGTTTTGCTAAAATAAGCATTTTCAAGCATTTTAGATCGTTGAAATCGTCTTCAAATAGACGTTAAATATTAATAAAACGAATAATAAAAAATTTCAATGTTTTATGTTGTTTTACGCGTTAAAAACGCAGATTAAAAGCTCAAAACGTGCTGTTTTGCTAAAATAAGCATTTTCAAGCATTTTAGATCGTTGAAATCGTTCAAATAGACGCAATATTAATAAAAACGAATAATAAAAATTCGTCGTTTTATGCTGTTTTACGCGTGTTAAAACGCAGATTAAAAGCTCAAACGTGCTGTTTTTGCTAAAAATAAGCATTTTCAAGCATTTATCGTTGAAATCGTTCAAATAGAAGCAATATACAAAAAACGAATAATAAAAATTTATCGTTTTATGCTGTTTTACGAGTTAAAACGCAGATTAAAAGTTTTCTAAAAAAGTGCTGTTTTGCAAAAAAAAAATTTTTTTTTAAATCTTAAAACGTTCAAAAAAGCAAAATTTAAAAAAAAAAATAATAAAATTTTTTTTTTTGTTTTACGCTTTAAAAACGCAGATTAAAGCTCAAACGTTTTTTAAAAAAAATTTTTCCCTTTTAATCGTTGAAACGTTCAAATAGAGAATAAAAAAAAACGAATAAAAAAATTTCGTTTTATGCTTTTTTACGCGTTAAAACGCGATTAAAGCTAAAAACTTTTTTTAAAAAAAAAAATTTTTTTTTTAATGGAATTTTAAATAACGAAAAAAAAAAAACTTTTTTTCGCTTTTTAAAGCTTTTTAGCAAAAAAAGCTTTTCCCAAAAAAGGCTTTTTGCTAAAATAAGCATTTTAATTTTAATTAAATTTTAGCCAAAATAAAACCCCAAATAAAAAAACGTGTTTTTTTTTTAGCTTAAAACTTTAAATAAAAACCCTTTTTTTAAAAGCTTTTTAACATTTTAATTTTCGTTAAAGGTTTTAAAAAAAAAGAAAAATAAAATTTTTTTTTTATCTTTTAGCAAAAAAACCGTTAAAGTCAAAAGGTTTTTTTTTTAAAAAAAGATTTTAAATTTTGTCTTTAAAATTTAAAGGCAAATTAAAAAAAAAAAAAAAAAAAAAAAAAAAAAAAGTTTTTAGCTTTTTACCGAAAAAAACGCGAAAAAAAGCTAAAACCGTTTTGTTAAAAAAATTTTAAGCATTTTAATTGGAAATCGTTCAAATAGCGCAAAATTAAAAAAACAATAAAAAAAATTTGTTTTTTTGGTTTTAAAAAAGTAAATAAAGTTTTTTTTAAAATCCCTTTTTGTTTTCTTTAAAAAAAAAAAAAAAAACGAATAATAAAAATTTCCCTTTTTTGTTTTTTGGGGTTTAAAAACGCGATTAAAAAAAAAATTTTTTGCTTAAAAAAAATTTTAGTTTTTTTTTTAAAAAAAAAAAAAAAAAATTTCTTTTTTTTTTTTAAAAAAATTAAAAGCTCAAATTTTTTTTAAAATAAGCATTTTCAAGCATTTTAGATCGCGGGAAAATCGTTCAAATAGACGCAATATTAATAAAAACGAATAATAAAATTCGCGTTGCTGTTTTACGCTTAAAACGCAGATTAAAAGCTCAAACGTCGTTTTGCTAAAATAGTTTCAAGCCATTTTAATCGTTGAAACGTTCAAATAGAAGCAATATTAATAAAAACGAATTAAAAAATTACGTTTTATGCTGTTTTACGATTAAACGCAGATTAAAGCTTCAAAACGTGCTGTTTTTAAAATAAGCATTTTCAAGCATTTTAGATCGTGAAATCGTTCAAATAGAAGCAATATTAATAAAAACGAATAACTAAAATCGCCGTTTTATGCTGTTTTGACGTTAAAACGCAGATTAAAGCTCAAAACGTGCTGTTTTGCTAAAATAAGTATTTTCAGCATTTTAGCTCGTTGAAATCGTTCAAATAGACGCAATATTAATAAAACGAATATAAAAATTGCTTTTAGCTGTTTTACGCGTTAAAACGGATTAAAGCTCAAAAACGTGCTGTTTTGCTAAAATAAGCATTTTCAAGCATTTTAGATCGTAAACGTTCAAATAGAAGATATTAAAAAAACGAATACAAAATATCGTCGTTTTGCGTATTACGCGTTAAAACGCAGATTAAAAAGCTCAAACGTGCTGTTTTGCTAAATAAGCATTTTCAAGCATTTTAGATCGTTGAAACGTTCAAATAGACAAAATAAATAAAAACGAATAATAGAATCTTGCTCTTTATGCTTTTACGCGTTAAAACGTCAGATTAAAGCTCAAATCGTGCGTTAAAAAAGATTTCAAGCATAAATCGTTCAAATAGTTCAAGATAATTAACTAAAAACGAATAATAAAAATTCGTCGTTTTATAATTTTTTACGAGTTAAAAGCGATTAAAGCTCAAAACGTGCTTTTGCTAAAATAGCATTTTCAAGCTTTTAGATCGTTGAAACCGTTAAATAGACGCAAAAATAAAAAACGAATAATAAAAATTCGCGTTTTATGTGTTTTACGCGTTAAAACGCAGAATAAAGCGTAAAAGGCTATTTTGCAAAATAAGCATTTTGCATTTTAGATCGTTGAAATCGTTCAAGACGCAACTTAAAAAACGAATAATAAAAAAATTCGCGTTTAAATTCGTCTTTTATGCGTTAAACGCGTTAAAACCAAAACAGCTTTTTAAAAAAGCATTTTCAAGCATTTAGATCGTTAAATTTACGTTGAAATTAAAAACAATATTAAAAAAACGAATAATAAATTCTTCGTTTTTATGCTGTTTTACGCGTTAAAACGCAGATTAAAAGCCAAAACGGCTGTTTAAAATAAGCATTTTCAAGCATTTTAGATCGTTGAATCGTTTAAAGAAAATATTAATAAAAACGAATAATAAAAAACGCATTTTATGTGTTTTACGCGTTAAATTGCGTTAGGTAAACGCAGCTTGTTTTGCTAAAATAAGCTTTTTGCTAAATCATTTCAGATCGTCTGAAATCGTTTAAATAGAAAATAAATAAAAAAAATTTAAAATTTTCATGTTTTACGCGTTAAAAGCAAATAAAGCTCAAAACGTGCTGTTTTGCTAAAATAAGCATTTTCAAGCATTTTAGAACGTTGAAATCGTTCAAATAAAGAATATTAATAAAAACGAATAATAAAAATCTTCGTCGTTTTATGTGTTTTACGCGTTAAAAGCAGATAAAGCCAAAACGTGCTGTTTTGCTAAAATAAGCATTTTCAAGCATTTTAGAACTTGAAATCGTTCAATAAAGCAATATTAATAAAAAAAAAA